>NC_065445.1:275939177-276248129 GCF_917563875.1 Diabrotica virgifera virgifera | reverse complement strand
ACCGCAAAAGTTGGTAAAAACGTTCATTCTAAGCAAAAAATGTTCCATACATTTTTTTGATAAAATTAATAGTTTTCCATTTATTCGCTATCGAAAGTGTTAGTATTATATCGAAAAATCAATGTTTTTAATTAGTTTTCTGCTAATAACTCCAAAAGTTTTCGTTTTATGAAAACAAACTTACTTAACAAAAATGTACTATTTGAAAAAATAAACAAAACCGTGTTTTTTAATTTTACCATTTTAAGACCAACAGTAATCAAGATATACTTTATTATACAGGGTGTCCCGGAAAATAGTGCGTTCCTTTAAGGTATGGAGAGAATACACAATTTGGAACAAAAAAGTCCTATACCATTTTTTTCTAAAATTAACCGTTTCCAAAAAAAAGTTAACATTGTTTTCCATATACCTGTGTTTTAATGTTTGGAAATTTTAATAAACTGGCAACATCGTACGCACTACGGCATAATAACATAATAAAAACTCGTTTGTGATTGTGATTAACAGTATTTAAAATAATCCAACCTAATAGTAGGTAATACTATCTACTTATGTATTTACTATTTGTTTACTAAAATTATTTTCTTTTGAAATGTATTGAAATACCTATTGCATAATTTTAAACGAATTACACATCTTTTAACATAAAAACACATCTTTTAACTAAACTAGTATTATGTATTTAGTAAGGTTTAAATGGGTTGAATGCTGAGTATTGCTGAGGGCTTTAACTGAATTACATAGTTTTAATAGTTTACAGTGGAACTTAAATACACCAGATAATGTCTCAGTAATTTGTTTACTTGTGAACTGAAATAACTAAGTTGTACTTACTTGAAAATAATTAATATACCGAATAGATGTTTTAAGTAACCTTTCACAAACACCATTCATAGGTAATAACATAATAGGTAATACACTCACAAACAGGATTCTTTAAAACTATCTGTTTACTATCATCTTCTATCTATTTACATGGGACTGTCTATGCTTAAATTTGCGTACCGCACATAGTTGTCAGATTTAAATTTGGATACCAAAATACATTTTAATTTTTTGGTCAAACGGTTGCATTTAGAAAAAAATGTTATAAGAGTTTTTTGTTCTACATGGTGCCTTCTACCTATACCTTTAAGGAACGCACTATTTTCCGGGACACCCTGTATGTTAGCTCTTCTTTGTCAAATGCTAAATATTGTAGTTTCAAAGTCAATAGACGGGAAAAATATGCATTTTTCGAGAATAACTTGTTAAAACTAATTTAAAGAACTTAAAAATATCTATCTTTAGAAATAAAAAAGAAGTCTCTAGCTCAAAAATTAAGTGACTTATAATGAAAAGAATGTCAGTCCCTATTTTTTTCAGCGCAAAAGTGGTCGGAAGCAACCACGTAATCACCACCCTAATTAAATCTAGTCATTGACCTTATTTGATCTTATTGATTTATGTATTATTAATAGGTTCGAGAAGTTTGACCGACTTAGAATGATTCGTTTTTAAAAAAATTAAGTTAACAGCGATTAACGAATTTTTGTAGTTTGGAAAAAATGGCTTTTTCTTCTGAATAGAAAGATTAGCATCAAAGATGTGAAAAAATGTATAAATATTAAATTGTAGCTAATTTAATTCCCAAGAATTTGGTTTGAAAAAAATTTTTCTATGACAAAAATTAAGTGAGCTATTGACAATTAAAACTTGTAATGGCATGCAAAAACCACCTTTACCAACCCTTTCAAAGTCACCTCTTTTTGTGACTAAGGATTTTAATAAGATTTAATACTAATAGGCTTGTAGATCTTATAAAAGCCTACAAAATTTTTTTATACCAAACTTTCTAAGATACGAAATAAAAAAGTTACGGTTAAAAAATCAATATATTTTTTTGAGAAAATAAAGGAGAAATTCAATTGTAAGCATAATATGTAAGCATAATTGTGTATTATTAATAGATTCTAGAAGTTTGACTGGTTTAAAATGATTAGTTTTTAAAAATCTGAAGTTAAAAGCGAATAAAGAATTTTTGTAGTTTTGTACAAAATGCCATTTTCTTCAGAATAGAAAGATTAGCATCAAAGATAAGAAAAAATGTTTAAATATGAAATTGTAGGTTATTTCATTCTTAAGAACTTGGTGTAAAAAATTTTTTTCTACGACAAAAATTGAGTGAATAGTAAATGAGTACACTATAGAAGAACATTGATTTTTTCCATATAAAACTAACATTTTCGATAGCGAATAAATCGAAAACTATTAGTTTTATCAAAAAAATGTATACAACATTTTTTGCTTAGAATGAATGTTTTATCAACTTTTGCTGTCAAAATATAATAAAAAATTTCCACCCCCGAGATGGGGTGGCAACCACCACCATAATAAAAGCGCCTTTCGGCATCATATATATTTTGATCCTTGGACCATCCACTATTTATTCTCAAATTTTCAAGCAAATCGATCCATTCTGTAAAAATTGCGGGGTGAAAAGCTTTGGTTCCTGGACTATTATTAAGCACATTAAAACCGGTTGAGATAGGCAAATGAAATTTGATTTGTTTTAAGACGTAGTTATTGCACATTTTTTGACATATAATTAGGAATTTTATATTCACCATTGGCGTGCATACGGGGAATATGATCAGTTGCATTACCTGTATGCGCGCCAATGGTGAAAATAAAATTCTTAATTGCATGTCAAAAATGCGTAATAACTATCTCTTAAAACCTACCAAATACCAAATTTCATTTGCATATATCAACCGGTTTTAAGGCAATAAATAAATCGTCAGTTTGTAAGGGAAAATTCAACATCCCGTATTTCTGAAACGAAGCATTTGCGGACATAATATATTTATAAAGCAAACGGTCATTATTTTTTCATGCAAAATTACCCCTTAAAGTTTGTCGCACTTATTTCGAAACACCATGTACTGATGAAGAACATGGCTAGTTGTTAAAGTACCTAACTTTTGCATTATACATAACATAACCGAATGAATCAAAAACATAATGTTAAGAAAACCTATAGTTGGGTCTTAATCTCAGTATTTTATAAATGCTCAAATATTCCACAGGGTGTTGCGAACTTTAAGAAAAAAACACAGTTTGATTCGTACACCCGGTATACAATGAAAATTTACGTGTATAGCAATAATATTATTACAGCGATATTGTTAGAGAATAAGGCTATAGCATATTAAAAAATTACGTAAATTGGACAACAGGTTTGGTAGATATGTTACAGTTCAAGTTGATTCTCAGTTAGAGTTGACTCCAACTAGTTGGAGTCAACTCCAACTGAAACGAGCAGTAAAAGTTGATTTTAAAAATTTAAATCAACTTTTACTAGTTGGAGTTGACTCTTCCTGGATCGATTCAGTAAATGTTGATTTTACGAGAATCTCAAGTGCATTTTTGATGAGTGTGCGTTTCTTTGTTTTGACCGTTTCAACTACTTATTAGTAGAGTCTGTAACGTCGCCCCCGTTAGGTAAATTATTCTGATTCGATTTTTTGCACAAACTTACTCAAAGAAATACATCCGTATAACAATCCTTATAATAAATACACAGAGTGTCACGCGGTACCACGGTCGAAAAATGGTTTAACCAATTTCAGTAAAGTCAGTCAGTAAAGTGACTCTTTATCGAACGGGTCTGATATTACGAGCAGAGGAACAGACGCGTTCGATAAAGAGTATTGAGGTGGTGCGTACAAAATTGTATCGTTAATCATAAAAAACATTAACACTTACTTAAAACTTTGAGGAAATTTTTTTAATTTTAGACGAACTAAACAATTCTTATGACAGTAATGGTAGGGGAGCCCAAGCGGGGATTTTTGCAGTTACTCGAGCGCGTCAGATTAGCATATGGGAGAAACCTGGTACCCTGCAGATGTACCTCTACCATATATTGGCTCTTAACACAGGGGAGTTCGTTAAGGGGGGCCCGAAAAAAAAAATCTATCCTTAAAAAAACTCGAAATTGTCAGATTAAGATAAGGTAAGTTAAGTACATGCAAAAGAGTGTATATTTCAAAAATCTGACGATTTGAGCCTGGCGTAAGGAAATGGGTGAGTCCCAAAATTTCACAAGAAAAAAGCGAATATTTCGCGAAATGAATGACAGATCGAAAAACTGAAAAATATGTGCCCAATATTTTTTAAAAATCTATCGAATGATACCAAACACGACTTCCCACGGAGAGGGGTGGGGGGTAAATTTAATATTTTAAATACGAATCCCGCGATATTTCGCGAAATGAACATCAGATCGAAAAACTGTAAAATACACTTATTCAATATTTTTGAAAAATCTATCGAATGGTACCAAACACGACCCTCCATGGATGTGGGGTGGGGGGTTACATTAAAATCCTTAATAGGAGCCCTCATTTTTTATTGCAGATTTGGATTCCTTACGTAAAAATAAGTAACTTTTATTCGAAACATTTTTTCGAATTATGGATAGATGGCGTTATAATCGGAAAAAACGATTGTTGGAAATGGAAAATTAAATTAAAAAATGGCAAGCGCCCACTAAAATGGAAAACTTTACTTAACTTTTTTTGGTTTTAGGACCTACTCTTCACAACCCAATAGGTCCCCAAAGCGCTCGAGTGACTGCACATTTAGCATACTTTGCTCCCCTACCATAATTACAGATGACTTTTGCATGATGGCCGGTTTTGATGTTTAATCGATATTTATCAATATTGTATACCTACCTAATTACTAAATCTGTAAAGTTTTGATTTATTTTGTATGACTATAATTGCGAAACACTACAGAATTTTACTTTTTGACATAAATTTTATTAATACTTAATAAGATAAATTTTGTACAATATTTTTAATAATTAAAGTAAATACATTTTAATTTCACTCAAATAAATAATCGATTGCTGCCATTGACCACTTACATTCAATCTCGGTTAATTTTATTAATTATCGCGGCAGGTAAAGTAACATTCTTCTTTCAATACAACAAAGTGTTACTTTACTGCCGAAAATGAGGGCAAACGAGTACAATAATGAATGATTTTAGTGAAGTTTGGCGATAAACAATGATTTTAAACAAATTCGCAAAAATACATAGTTTTTTCACTTCGTACAAATTTTTTTTAGATCCGTTGGGCCTTTTTTCTCTAAAATTGACTGTTGTCGAGTCATTAGCGACTTAAAATTTGTAAAACGCCAAAATAACCATTTTTAAAGTTTAATAACTCGGTTAAAGATAATTATTGTGAAAGCCGAGCGAGCGGCCGTGGAGTAACGGCATAATCGCTGGCCTCATACACCAGTGCACGTGGGTTCGAGCCCTGCTAAAGACAAACCATTTTCATTTTCAATAATGACACGAGCCGTCTCACCGTGCCTCGGAGAGCACGTTAAGCAGTCGGTCCCCCTGGGGTAGTGTACATCGACACTAGTTACTTGAAACAGGGTTAAAGATGTAATTGGCGCCGGAATTGTCCGAAAGGCAAAAATGTCATACGATATTATATATTATAAAAGTCAGAAACTAAAAAAAAATCAAAGATTAAAGCTACCTCTATAAGATCCTGAAGAAATTTTTGTCATTATTTCATTAATAAGATATTATTTTTTATTATCAACAATGAGCGCTAACCGTGTATTGAGGCGGCTGTCAATGCGAGTGCGAGTGAGATTCACCATTGGATGGCTGGAATGGTGCATCTCTTTAGCACTCACCATTGACGGCCGCCTAATACGCACTTAGCGCTCATTGTTAATAATTAAAGATAAAGCTTAGTAATAAAATAGTGACAAACATTTCTGCTGGATCTTGTAGAATGGGCTATAAAATTTGATTTGGTCACTTTCTGACTTTCATAATAATGGATTTTAACCGAGTTATTAAGCCGTGAAAATGGCTATTTTCGCATTTTTCAAATTTTAAATCGGGTATAACTCGACAACAATCAATTTTAGAGAAAAATCACAAAATAACTTTTTTGCTCAGAATAACCCAAATGATCTAAAAAAAAATTGTTCGAAGTTAAAAAATTATTTTTGTGAATTTGTCTAAAAAAATTGTTTAAAAAACAATTTATCGATCAAGGTACTGCGTGGAACCCAGTAGATTTGTTATAAGGACCTCTTTTTGAGTCAGTTTGTGAAAAAAATTCGAATCGGAGTAATTTACCTAACGGGGGGGACGATACAGCCTAGACTAATTTGAACATATTCAGTAACATTTAATTTCTAGAATCGGCTGTTTGTGTGAATCAGAATCAACTTATACTAAATGGCATTGGGAAGAGTATACTTTTCCTAGTTGGAGTCTACTTTTACTAGTAAATGTTGAATATAAATCTTCATTTTATATTTATAATCAACTTTTACTGAAACCAGCCGTTAGAGTCGACTCCAACTAGTTGGAGTCAACTCCAACTGGATAATCAACTTGAACTGTAACAGATACAAGACATAAAAATAGCCCATTTTTTGGGGTGTTCGTTTTTGGTGCCGGTCAGTGTAAATTAAATAAATATAATATTGTAGTTTCGCATTTAATTAATAAAAATTCAAATGATTAATTATTTATATGGGAAATAAGCCACAATTAAAATGAAAAAAATAATTTTATTAACGTTTCGACGCCCAAATCGGGTGCCGTTGTCAAAATACAAAATATTACTGATTATTTTTTTCATTTTAATTGTGGCTTATTTCCCATATAAATAATTAATCATAAAAATGCCACAAGGAAATAACTTCAGAACAACATTAAAAATTCAAATGTCCGCCTATAGTTGTTTTGTCAAAAAAGTTGACGTTTTTCAATTCTCTAGTAGTTTTTACGTCAACGTCAATCAATTTTTATTAATTAAATGCGAAACTACAATTTTATATTTATTTCATTTATTCATCAAAATTAGCTTAAGAGGATCGGTACGTTTTTTCGGCTGCAATGCTATTCAAATAGGGATTCATTTTTTTCGAATCCTGAGAAACTAATAAGTATTTTTAAAAAATTTAAACGCAGAATGAAAGATTACGTTATTAGCGAGGGCCGAAAGTCCCTGAGAACTTCTATATTGTTTATTTTAATAAATTACGGGGGTGAAAAACTAAGAGAAAATTTAGTGTTATTTTTAATTTCAAATATATCATTAAAAATAAACTTTTTATTTATTCTAAGGGACTTTCGGCCCTCGGTAATAATTTAGTCTTTCATTCTGCGTTAAAATTTTTCAAAAATATTTATTGGTTTTTTCAGGATTCGAAAAAAATAAACACAATGTCCGTGATAATATTTTCCAAATCTATCTTTGTCATACAACGCACTTAGTCGAATAGAATATTGTCCGTCAGACACTGACAATCAGTGAAAATTTTAAATAATTATTTGACATGAATCGGGAATATTTTTAGTTGTTGATATATTGATATATAGTGTATTTGATAAATAATTGATTTAAGAGGTGAACTTTATAAAAAGTTATTTATTGTGTATTATTTATGGAAGATAGAAGCAGAGAATACATTAAGATATTGTCCTTTTCATGATCATTTTTCAGTGCGTAACAAATGATAGGAAAAAGGGTAAGTCCGTGATAATACACATTTATGACATTTATTCTAACATGACATTTTAGTTAAATCTGACAGTTGTCACATTTAATTTTCAATTTGGAATAAAAACAAATCAATAAATTAATAAGTGAAGATAGTTTCTGCCCTTGTGGGATCGGTACTCACCGGAGGGACCGCAGACGTTCGGATACAATTAGCGTCTCTTTGCAAAGACAATGACGTCGACTTTGCAAAGTAACAAGACACTTACTCAACACACACACTACACATTACACCTGAGTTAGTGATAAGTTCTACAATTACGTGGCTAATGGTTCCAGTTAACCAAGGCCAGAATCAGAGAAAAAAAAAAGAAAAAAAAAACAAAAAAAATAAATCAAATGTGTTTCTTGCATTTATAAAATGGTATTCTTGTTCTCATGATCATTTTTCAGTGCGTCATTAATTATGACGTCATATACTGTATTGGGTATGTCGAGATTTATTTCATGTAATTATTGACGAATCTGACAGATGCCAGAATCGTACTTTAGATGAATAAAGCTTGTGGAATTAAACTAATTATGGTTTGTTTTTTAACCAAGAGGAGTGATTCAAATTTACCGCGTTGTAATGGTTGTTTGTAATTGGTCCAACCGCAGGCAAGTTTACTCCACTGTTTGAAAATTTTGACACTAATGACATTTATCAAATTTTGACACTAGTGAGGTTTCATAGGTTAATTAAGTTTATCGGCGATGTTTGTGTTTTCTGTGTTATTCCTTTAATTTTTAGATTGTTAGTCTGCTTTTATATAAAAAGCAGTTGTTTTTTGAACTTTTTAGCAACGTATTAATTTAATATAATATTTATGGATTACCGTTGAGGGCCGACTAGATCAACCAAAAAAGAAGATATATTTGGTTATTATTCTAGTGACTTTCTTGGGTGTGAATCTGTCTTTTTAGTGTACTCCTGCTGGTTAAAAAATAAACTATAGTAATTTAGTAGATTTGATTTTTAAACAATATGTTAACATGTAGGTATTTTTTATAAAGGGGAATAAAATTAAAAATTAAACAATATTGTTAATTAAATTTATAAATATGGAAACATTAAAAAATGACACAAAACTATCCATAAACTGTGTTTTTATCTTCTTGTCTAGGTGCTGTCTCCGCTTAAAAAGTTGGTAATCATCAGAGCGATCTTTATTTCTGAAACCGCGGCTCTAAATAATTCATTGTTATTACATCCAAACCAGTTCCTAAGGTTCTTCAGCCATGAGTTACGTCTCCTTACTATGGATATTTTTCTTGCATAATGACCTGGAGTATAAACTAACTTCTAACGAATTAAATTCTAAACCAAAATACAAAACTAACTTTTAACGAACTAAATTCTAAACCAAAACACAAAATAATGTACAAAAAAGTTGTGAAACACAAGGGAAGTCCAATTCGAAATTTCAAAATGACAGGTACACAAAATACTGACCTGAATAATAACCGTCACTTGACTCTTTGACACTTCTAAAAAATGGCCAAAATGGACGAAGTTTTCGTCAAATGTTCGTAATACGTGTATTTGATTCGCTAGAAAAAACGCGCATTCTAAATATCAACGAATCAAACGTAGGTTAGGAATAGACATCTTATGTATATAACCATTGTAATGCTGCATTATTTTTGTGTTTAATCACGGAGCTACCGCTTTTTCCGTCTCATCAAACTTAATGCATTAGAGAGAAATCGAAAAACTGTGACGCACTGAAAAATGATCATGAGAACAAGAGTATTTTCTTTGATTTGTATAGTCTTATAAATTATACAGATTATATTTGTAATATTATTATCTAATTAAAAAAAATATTTTTTTTATAAAAGAAATTAAAAAATTATAAAAGAAATGTTATAAAAATGTCACCGACGAAATGTAATCACCGACGTGCCTTTTTTTCTGTCACATACAATTTAATGCGTTAGAAAGAAATCGAAAAACTGTGACGCACTGAAAGATGATCATGAGAAATACTGTATATTCTGTGATCCAAGTATTTTGTTTTTAAAGATGTTCAAAATTGTAAGCGTTCCATAGTAACAATATATTATTAAAAAATCACTTTAACACTTTTGCTCTTTTCTCGATTGAGTATTAGTTTTTGTTGTAGGTACATATTATTACAATCACTGAATACATAGCTAGTGAAAAAATTATCACATTTATTAACTGAATTAATAATTTGCAATTATGTATACAAAAAATAACAGTTATCCAAGAACATTCAAAAGCCATCTCTCTTTAAGCTAGTTATGACATTGTCAAGTAGAATGACATTCTAGTAATATGTACATATCCATACCAGTGTGAATTTTACTACACGTAATTTGCCATGTAAAGACAGAAAAGGTAGGGATACCCGTAAAATATTTGCGAATTATGTACCCATAGCCTTAAACAAAATTAGTATGACTGAATAGGTATTTTGAATACCTTTCAAACGAGGTATCACGTGCCATAAGGTCCCATTTAAAATTACCTGTCACAGTGGCGCTGTAAAGGCATCTGTCACTATTACGTCACCTGTCATGACTAGTTAAGAAGCTTACGTCCGTTTATTTCCTCCCTCCAAATTTCACTATTATAGGTGTAACCGTTCAAAAGATACGAGGGGGCCACGGACTTTTGACTAGCACAGTATAATCAGACCATATGACAAGTTATTATGGCAAGTTGGCGAAGAAGAAAAGAGAGACGAGAGACTACTTTTGACGGCGACCTATATAAACTCAACAGTCCAATAACATTGGAGATCAATTACATTGCTGATTTGCAATTTTCCTTCTTTTTTCTCCCATACGTAAAATAATTCAAATTTATTCACAACACAGAAATATTTCCATATACATTAATTTAGTTATTACAATAAATTAATACAAAACAACAATAATTTCCTCGTATCAGTGACATTGACAATCAAATCAAACAACAGAGATTGTTAGAGCGGCCGGGGCCGACAAACAATGTTCTTGTCTGGAGATTAATATGGCATTCAAAGGTCAATAAACAATTTGATTAACAAATTAGTTCCATTTCCTCTATAAAATCGATATTTTATTGCATTGAACTGTTGCAGATAGAACGATAAAATAGAATAGCATGCGAAAGATGGTAAAACTAGAAAACTACAACGATAACAATTTTTTTAATCTACTTTGAAGAGCGTAGGCGCCCAATTTCGGGCCAATGCTTTTTAAATGCATTATTTTTTTTAATCTTGAGAAAACTAAAAAATATTTTTGAAAAATGCAAATATTCCTGTCGCCAGGGGGGTACAACGGCCTCCTTTATTCAGATGGACTTACCCGAGTTTTTTATGTATATTTTGACCCGTAGAACACGAATTTTTTGGGTAACAGTTGATCCGGATGTCGATAAGATTGTTATAAACAAAGAAGTTGAGGAATTACATACCAGCGATTTTTCGCAAAACAAAACCTTTTTTTGTATTTTTTGGGTTATTCTAAGCAAACAATGTTCTTAAAAGTTTTTTCGTAGAATGCATAGTTTTCGAGATAAACGCGGTTAAACTTTCAAAAAATCAAAAACTTTTGATTAAAAAATAAAATATTAATTGTGCTTACCGCATTTGAAAGTTCAAGTCAAATTGTACCGATTTTGATTATTTGTATTGCTAAAAATTATTATTTTTTTATTGTCAAACAAAGCTATAAAAAAATAGTGCTTCCCGTGCCCAATGCATGCGTTTTAATTCATGCTACGTAGAAATAGCCTGTTTGTAGGCGCGCCTACTCATTAGATTTCAAATAAGAGATGCATTGAAAACATCACTCAAGCACTATGTGTAATTTTTGAAAGTTCAACCGCGTTTGTCTCGAAAACTATGCATCCTACGAAAAAACTTGTAAGAACCATTTTTGAAGTTATACTTCTTTACGCGCGATGTGAGGGTGAATTTTTATATGTTAAAACCTACGATCCCGGCGCATGCGCATTATAACTTTGTTCTGATTGCATGTTCAAATGACATGTCAAAAATTATCCAATATGGCAGCTGTGGTTTAGACGGTTGACGGTTTGGTTATGTATGGTTGTTGCGTTTTAAAATTTGTGGAAAGAGAAACAACAAAGGTTAGTTAATAGTTATACTGCCTTTTTAAATAGTTTTCATATTATATTTTTGAAGTTATACTTCAAAATGTTTTAATTTATGTATGTATCAGTCCAGAAAAGGTGTGGAAAGAATATATTAGTGTTTTTAAATATATTTTTCTACAAACGTGTTAAAAATGCAATTTTTAGGACTCCATAGGAGCGTTAAAAATGCTACTTTAAGGCACTAGTGCTTTAAAATTTTTAAGGCACTGCAGTTAAAAGTGAATTGTCAAATTGTGAAACGTCAAAATATTTATATTTCATTTATTAACATTAAGGTGATACAGTAGCAATCAACAGGTAGCCAAAACGCGTTCCAAGATTGCGGCTGTAATTTTGAATATTTTTTCGAGATATTTGGCGCACGTATTTGTAATATAATAAAGAATGGCGGTACAGAGCCCAATTTAAAAAATATATTAATATGTGGAAATTACTCTGTAATTAAATACAATATTAAAAAAACGAGCCTGTACCGCCATTAAGAAGAATAAAAAAATACACTTTCTTCAAATAAACTTTTTTATCAGATGCCTAGATTGTGTGTCATTTTGGAACTACTAATGAAATAAAAAAATTTTAGTAGTTCCAAAATGACACAAAATCTAGGCATCGGATAAAATAGTTTATTTGAACAAAGTGTATTTTTTTGTTCTTCTTAATGGCGGTACAGGCTCGTTTTTTTAATATTGTATTTAATTACAGAGTAATTTCCACATATTAATATATTTTTCAAATTGGGCTCTGTACCGCCATTCTTTAATATATTACGAATACGTGTGCCAAATATCTCGAAAAAATATTCAAAATTACAGCCGCAATCTTGGAACGCGTTTTCGTTACCTGTTGATCGGTACTGTTTCCTCTTAATATTAATAATACAACTTGCGCAATTTGAAAAAGGTGGTTTAAAAGGTTTTTTATTATAATTTTGTGTCTTTGGATTTGTCTGCCTTGTGCGTAAAATAATAAAACATCTATTTTTATATTTCACTTGTCACCGTGATGTATAATTATGTATATCTGAAAGGTGAGTAGCATGCTGCTTGATAGCCTTGTTGGTAGAGCATTGGACCAGAGATCAAAAAATCCCGAGATTGCGGGTTCAAATCCCGGACGATTCATATTTTTTTCTTTTTCTTTAATAATTGGCATTAAGTTTTGGTTCATTTTTGGTAATTATTGTTAATTTTTTGTATTGTAACTGTTAAGTAGGTATATTTATTTCGTTGAAATTATATTATAATAGAAGTATAACTTCTTACGTGCGTACAAAGTACACACACATTTTTTTTTTGTTTAGATTGACAAAAAAAATACAAAAAAATGTTTTGTTTTGCGAGAAATCGCTGTTATGTAATTCCTCAAGTTCTTTGTTTATAACAATCTCATCGACATCCCGATCAACTGTTACCCAAAAAATTCGTGTTCTACGGGTCAAAATACATAAAAAATGTATGTAAGTCCATCTGAATAAAGGAGGCCATTGCCCTGGCGACAGGAATAAAACGCAGAATGAAAGATTACTTTCTTTCTTTTTCTCCTTCTTTTTTACCCTACCAGGGTGTCGGATTTGGGATCGCTATTTTAATTTCCATTCACCCATCTTTCATCTCTTCCATTCTTTTCTGTTTTCTGCCATTATTTTCAATAAATCGAGTGATTTTATTTGACTTTTCCCGCCTATACTACTTGCTGTATCAATTTTTTACTTGGTCTGCCTCTTTTTCTTTTTACGATGTTCTTTGCTTCGTGGACTTTTCTTGCAATTCTGTTGGGTTGCATCCTCATCAAATGCCAATACCAGTTCATTGTTCATTTGTCTCTTTTTTAGTTTATTCATTATTGGTTCTTGATTGGCCATTCTCCTAATAGTCTCGTTGCTTAATCTATTCCATTTTGTCTTTCCAATTATCCTTCTTAAATGTCTCATCTCCATTGCATTTATTCTGCTCTTATGTTTTTCCAGAATTGTCTAGTTTTTACTTGCATAGAGTATTGCGGTATCACTATTGTGTCATATATTTTTATTTTTGTCTCTCTTGTAAGTTCTCTTTTTCCCAGTATTGAGGCAAACGCATAGTATAACTTGTGTGATTTCTTTGCTCTGTTTGTTCGTCGTTAGTAATAATACTTCCCAGGTATTCATAAGTTGTAACTATTTCCAGTTCTGAGTTTTTGCATTTTATCTTTATTTCATTATCTTTTTTGCCGTTGATTATTATTTTCTTACTTTTTTCCTCGTTTATTTCCATTTTTAGTTCTTCTATTTGCTCTACCCATATATCCATTAGTTTCTGCATTTTGTTCTCGGAATCTGTTATTATCTATCTGGTATTAGTACTATGTCGTCCGTATACATTAAGGACTCTATTGTTACCGGCTGTAATCTATGGTATCCTATTATTGTCTGTAGTTGGTTGGTTCTTACTTTAGTTTTTCTTATTAATTCGTTCATTACGATTATGCATAGCAAAGGGCTGAGACTATCTCATTGTTTAATAGGTATCTTCCAATTAAATTGTTGTGATCGTTCCCCTGCTATTTGTACTCTTCCTTTTACATCTTTGTAAATACTTTCTATAATTTCTATCAATGTATTTGGTATATTTATTTTCCTTAAGCATTCCCCTATAATTTGTCATTTTATCGTGTCAAATGCTGCTCTTACGTCTATGAATGCTAATACCAGTTTCCCCCCGTGTCTGTGCTTCTTTCGATTAGCTTCCTAATGATATAATATGTGGTTATTTGTTTGTCTTCCTGGTCTAAAGGCCGCTTGTTCTTCTCCCATTTTCATTTCTACTTCTTGCGTTAGTCTCTTCTCTGTTATTTTTGTATACATGTAAAAGCATACCGATGACATAGACATATAGCTATGTAGTTATCGCAGTTTACATGCTCTCCTTTTTTGTATATTGGTACCATGATGTTATTCTGCCAGTCTCTAGGGATTACTTGTTTTTTCCACGCCTCTTTATAATAATATATTATTGTCTATAGCTAGTTTATTTCCTCTTCTTTCATGTATTTTACCATTTCCAGTTCAATTTCATCATCTCCACCTGCCTTGCCTATTTTTATGTTTAATACTCCTTCTATTACTTCTTCTCTACTTATTTGCTCTATCGCTGTGTTCTCTTCGCCTTCATTTATTACATTGTCTTCCTTTATTACTTCAGGATCAAATTTTTCCTCATAATATTCTTTCCATACCCTTTCCATACTTTAAAGGCAAAAATGTTCGATCAGTACGTGTTGATAATTCGGACATACGGAACCGAAACTTGGGCTTTTAACAACAGCGTAGTCCACAAACTTCAAGTGATTCAGAGAGCTATGGAACGGACAATTCTCAACATTAAGCTCAGTGATCGCAAGTCCAATGATGAGATAAGAATACTATCAAAAGTAACAAATGTGATCCAGAAGGTTGCCATGTTAAAATGGAACTAAGCAGGACACATAGGAAGAATGGAAGACAACTGTTGGACAAAGCGAATTCTCGAAAGGCAAGCAAAAAAAGTAGAGGTAAAATGGATGCAAAAAAACAGCAAACAGATCGGAATGGGCACACCTAAGGGAGGCTTACATCCGATGATGGATGGAATAGCTGTTGATGATGAGATCAGGTTCCAAAACATCTTAGTATAAAATTTAATTACAATGTTGCCAGTAGTTTCAGCAAAATCGTAAAAAATATGTAATTTTTTTTCTCCAACGCCTTTTATCTTGAAAGCGTTACAAAATTTTTTTACTAAACAAACCCCAATTATACAGGGTGTCCCGAAAAGATTGGTCATAAATTATACCACAGATTCTGTGGTAAAAACTAGGTTGATTGAACCTCACTTAACTATATACAATAGTGCACACAAAAAAAGTTACAGCCCTTTGAAGTTACAAAATGAAAATCGATTTTTTTCATATATCGAAAATTCTTAGAGATTTTTTATTGAAAATGGACATGTGGCATTCTTATGGTAGCAACATATTAAAAAAAATTAAAGTGAACTTTGTGCACCCCATAAAAATTTTATGGGGGTTTTGTCCCCTTAAACCCCCCAAACTTTTGTGTACGTTCCAATTAAATTATTATTGTGGCACCATTAGTTAAACACAATATTTTTAAATTTTTTTTGCCTCTTAAACTTTTTCGATAAGCCAGTGTTTATCGAGATATTTTGAATATTTGTCGAATCCACCACATATTTGTATATGGTTAAATACGATTACAGAGACCTGTTAATAATCTGAAAATTTATTTATAATTTACATTTTTAGGTATATTTTGAAAAAGAAGCCACATCTCGATAAAAGGTGACATCAAAAAAAAGACTAAGAGGCAAAAAAGTTTTAAAAATACTGTGTTTAACTAATGGTACCACAATAATAGATTAATTAGAACGTACACAAACATTTGGGGGGTTTAAAGGAACAAAACCCCCATAAAATTTTTATGTAAACGTATTAAAAAAGAAGCCGCATCTCGATAAAAACTGGCTTATCGACAAAATACTAAGAGGCAAAAAGTTTTAAAAACGCTGTTTTTAACTAATGGTACCACAATAATGAATTAATTGGAACGTACACAAAAGTTTGGGGGGTTTAAGGGAACAAAATCCCCATAAAATTTTTATGGGGTGGAAACATTTCACTATAATTTTGTTTTAAGATGTTTCAGCCATAACAATGATACATGTCCATTTTCAACAAAAAATCTCTAATAGTTTTCGATATATTGAAAAAAATCGATTTTCATTTTGTAACTTTAAAGGGCTGTAACTTTTTTTATGAGCACATTTGTACTAAGGTACGTTAGGTTCAATCGAACTATTTTTGACCCCAGAATGTGTGGTATAATTTATAACCAATCTTTTCGGGACACCCTGTATATAAGTTTTTTCCCTATTATAGAGACGGTGTTACCTTTTTTGAAACACCCTGTATAAATGTATTGACTTTTAATCAAAACAATGAAAGATATATAATATAAGTGCCAACTCAAACTATTCACAAAGGAATAAAAACAAGGACTGAGTTATATAGATATGTCCTGACAAGGACAAGGTTATACGATCGGTAGGAATTGGGGACGCCTTTGAAGTAGGTCAAAGAATTAATTGAATATAGTGATACTAACTCCGCCATAGAAAATCAGGAAATGTAACACCCTTGGGGCTGACCCCAATTTCCAGAGGCATGAATACGGGGCGGCGAGAAACTGTTAGTTTATACAGCGCAGCGCTCAAAGTTTTTCCGGGATAAAACAGTTTCCTTAATTGTCGTATACAAAAGAAAATGGGAAACGAAATTTAATAATAAAAATGAACACCTTAAGAAGAAACAACACTTTTCACCTTTTCCAAGTTTTCGTTGTAGATTCGACTTTTTTAATTTTTCTTCCTCCTAGTCTTATAACTCTTATACAGTCGAACCCGCTTATTGGAATAGCCTTCGTGCCAAGCTAAAGTATTCTTATAACCGAAATATTCTAATAACAGATCACTGGTGGCTAGTAGAAACGTTTCGGGACCTCAAATTTCTATTCCTTAAAGCGGGATATTCCTATAACAGGTATTCTATTAAGCGGGTTCGACTGTATTTCTTTATCGTCTGCAACTCTGAAGCAAAGGTTTAGTGGAACTCCGACCTTCTAAGCTATTTATCCTGCTATTTATCACCTTTCATAATTCCTGTCATTTGACATGTTCTACCTGTCGGACTTATTAAAATGCCCAGTTGGTGATAAATACCAGTTTGATTTTTGCATGAGAGTTTAATGAAAGGGTAACAAATCAATTGGCAGTTCTGTCCGACAAAATACATGGGACGTTTTCGAAGTCTGACGTTCCAAATTTTTAACCTGTTCCACAATTAAAACTTCCCCTGTTACAGTGTTCCCGTACATCAAAGTTTGTCCGAGTAGACACAGTTAAGCTGTTAACAAATTTTCAGCTTGCTCTTAATCAACTTTTTTTTGGTGCGCTGGATCCAGGCCTAATACATATTATGTGCTTACATTGAATTCATTCCCTTGATTGTTCGATGATCTGTCTTGGGTTCAGAATATGTTCTCTAGTGCCCCTTCCTGGCATAAATCCTGCATGTCCTTACATGTTTGCCTTATGCTTTGGCAGATCTTGTAGATTATTTCTACCCAACTTTACCTGATCTTCAACCTGATTTATACCAGGGACTTTACGCTGTTTTAGTTTTGTTAGTGAGTGTCGCTTCCACCTCTGGTCTTATAATAATTCGCTCAAATTCAATATTATTTGCAGTACATAATTGTAGTGGTTGTTGCTTTATGAATAGGCCATTAAATTTTCGCAGTATGACATCCATCTTTATATTATTTGTGTTCTATTTGTTAGAGTCTCTCCATTTTCTGCCTTGACAGTATTTTGATTTGGGGGGAAGTCACATGTGATTTGCCTTATTTTAAGGAGTAGGTATATCTCTGGTTTTATTTTATACCTGTTCTTAATGTATCGCTCTCTGGTTTATTAGAAGGTTTCAAAAACATAACAATAACACGATACGATGCCATCTCTGCTTTCCTTCTATACTCTGACCATGAATACAAACGTAAATAACCTTCCGTCACCTATAACCTCCATATCGAAGTGCATAACTTTTACTTTTTCACTTCCTACTAACGACCGCATCGACCGTTAACGGTTGATCTTGTGTGAGAATCGCCTCCAGCCACCAAGAACGTTACAAAATAAGAACTGTACACATATTATAATTTTAATGAATATTACAATGTATTCACATTTTTATTTGAACGATTTTTAATAAGCAGTCGGAGTACCAGGAAAACATCAGTTAGTTTAGGTCAATAAGTTTATTTTTACAGTAAAGGACACCGCACATATGGAAAATATAGTGTGACTCAAATGAAATAAAATTTACATGAATAGATTGGTCTCAAAATTACAATCATTTCATACCATTGCGCCAACTCTGAATTTTAATTAATAACAGCATAAATTGTAATTAAAGTTTATCGAAATAACATTTTTGTCATTAAGTCAATCCAAGATTTGTCAAGTCCATAAAACTGTCATCCACAAATACCATTAGTGTAGTGGTAATTGAAAAGAGCTTACCCAGTGTGAGCTAAGCGGATTAGAAGAACTCATACTTTTGTACGCCTGGCCAAATCATACCAACTTTATTATCTATAAGCCTTTGCCTTAAAGATTTATGAAGTGGCGATTCCCAAAATATTTTTTCTGTCTTTGCCTCACTTAAATTCCCATTTGATTTTAGATTTGCAACATTCTGTATAAATGTCCATTAGTACTGGTTCAATAGATAATAAAAAAAAGAATGTGTGTGTACTTTGTACGCACATAAGAAGTTACACTTCTATTATTATGATTTCAACGAAATTAATATACTTAACAGGTTATTTGTATTTTATTTAAATATTAAACTAACTTTCTTTACCTACCACTTTTAAAATTTTTTTATAAAAAACGATACCAAAAATATAAAAAAAAGAATATGAATCGTCCGGGATTTGAACCCGGAACCTCTTGATCTCCAGTCACACTCTCTACCACTGAGCTATATCCCTTTTGCTTTGACAGGTTACAAGATTTCTCATACATACTGACAAATTTAATAGACCTATTAGAAATAATAGATAATAAAAGGTACAAATAATAGTAAACAAACTATTTATTTTAACCGAAAAACCGTAATATTACAATATACAAAGAAATTAAGATACGTGTTTCTACAACGTATACTTCCAGACTACTGTATCGAACGCAGAACTAACACTAACATACAGTTCTGGCATTCACATCCCTTGTAACATGTGCAATCTTAGGTAAGAGTTTATCGCCCTAATGCATTCGGAGAATTGGCCCAGCCATGAAGACAGACCCCACATGTGTATTCTAACACTTAACAAAAATAATAAAGTTGAATTCCAACATCCCCTCACAACTAAAATTATTTTTGAATTAGTCAAACAGACCCCCTTTACTACGTAAGTACTCTAACTTAACCCTATTCAGCGGTTTAGTCAACATATCGGCTATCATATCCTCGGTAGGACAATACCTAAAGTTAACAACCCCTTTTTCTATATAACTAATTCCGGCTCTAAACCCACAAATTCGTTTATAACCTGTTTTAAGCAAATTGCTTCCTGACATCCTTCAGCCAATCCTATGTACTCTGCTTCAGTTGATGATAGAGACACGCAATTCTGTTTTCTACATCCCCAATTTATAGGCGAACCCCGTAATAAAAATATATACCCGCTATTTGATTTTCCGTTCCCCTTGTCTTCTGCCCAGTCAGCGTCTGCATAGCCGTATAATGCACTATCTGTCCCTTCTTGTCCTAAAATAAGCTTTTTATATTTACTTTTCTTTAAATATCTTAACACCCTCTTTGCTTCGTTCCAATCTACTTCATTTGGATTTTTATTCTGTTGGCTTAGTATGGTGACGCTTGCCAATATATCCGGTCTAGTATTTACCGCAATATATAATAAACCATCAATCAGTTGTTGATATATTTCACTGTTTTTCACCGGCTTTTCTCTGCTAGGCTTATAGTATCCAACATCCAGCGGTATATTGAACTCTTTTCCATCTTTCATCATAAACTTGTTCAGCAATTTGTCAATATAACTGGCCTGATTTAAACTACATATCCCTTTATCGCACATTTCAATCTTCATACCTAAATAATCTTGTAATAATCCCAAACTCCTTATATAAAAATTACATTTTAGTTTCTCTTCAAATATATCAATTATTACCTGTGTATCATTTGCTGCTATTAAAATGTGATCCACGTATATAAGTACGTAAACCCTTTCATTATTTATTACCTTGATATATAAACATGTATCAATATTGCTTTTACAAAAAAATTTCCTTAATGACGTGATTTCCTCTTCCATAGCTTGCTTCCATTTTTCACTATCACTTCTTTTAAGCGCTTCTTTAAAGTTTTTAGGTTCTACTTCTTCGAGTTCTGTCAACTTTGCTATGTAGCGCTCAGGTGGAATACCTTTATTTATTCTGCTAGATCTACGATCACCTGAATTCTCTATATCGAGATCTGTATCTAATTGATAGTTAGAATCACCGTCATCGTCATGGGATTCTTCCCAACTTAAGCTCTCATACGTGTTAGATGTGTCCGTAGAATTTTCTATTTCCTCCGTGTTTTCAAAATTTGCAACCTCTCTGTCTTCTACGTCGTTTGGCTTTATTTTTTCCCGTTCCATCATGGACCCAATGGATATTTCCTCACTTTTTGCCTCCTTTTTCTCGACGCATATATTTCTCTTGGAAAACACCACACTACGGCTAATTGTAATACGTTCTGTATCTACATTTAACAATCTATACGCTCTTGATTCATCAGAGTAACCTACAAATATCAGTGACTCACCTTTTGGATCAAATTTATCCTTCATTTTTTCTTTGGGAATGTGGCTATAAACCGTAGACCCAAATATTTGCAAATTCGACACATTCGGTGTTACTTTATGCCACAATTCATAGGGCGTTTTTTCTTTCGACTTAGTATGTAATCGATTTTGCAAATAATTGGCTGTCACTATCGCTTCCCCCCAAAATTTCTTTGCTAAACCCGCATCGATTAACATGCACCTAGCCATTTCAACTAGAGATCGATTCTTTCTCTCTGCAACCCCGTTTTGTTCTGGAGAGTACCCCGCTGTATATTGAATTTTTATACCTTTACCCTTTAAAAATTCCCTTAAATTATTATTTACGTACTCGCCACCCCTATCCGACCTAATTAGTTTTGGAACCCTACCTAACTGATTACTCGCAAATTCTATAAACTCTTTTATACATTTTACCGCTTCATTTTTATGATTTAATAAATATATAGTTGTATATCTAGAAAAATCATCAATTAAAGTCAAGATATAACGTTTACCCCCTGGAGTAACAGTCTTCATGGGCCCGCAAACATCCGAATGTAATAAGTCAAGAATATTAAATGTATTGCTATGAGAAAATTTTGGAAAACTCTTACGTAAAATTTTACCTTTCATACAGCATTCACAAGTTTCCCTAATCCTACAGTCTGTCATATCAATCCCGACTGCCATTTTCTTTTCCATTAAGTGTTTGACTGCATCCATGTCCCTGTGTCCAAACCGTCTATGCCATGCATGTTGACAGTTGCTGAAGTGCTCCACAGCACTGAATCCATGGTCCACAGTTGAAAGTTTGTATAAGTCCGGTGAAGGCACCGCACTCGCGACGACTTTTCCGTGTAAAGCGATTTTACACTCGTTTTTATCGAATTGCACATTATGTCCCGCACTTGTTAGCTTTTTCACCGAAAGCAGATTTGAGTCTAATCCCGGCACATACAACACTTCGTCGATTTTTAAATTTTCCACTCCCGATCCAGTCACGCACTCAATAAGTCCTGTCCCTATACCCTGAACCTCGGAGTATTGCCCTTTCTCCGCCAAACTTACAACGCCCTTTCTGCTACCGTCAAATTGGGTATAGAATCCTTTGTAATTAACCATGTGGCTCGAAGCTCCTGAGTCCACATACCACGAAGCAGAATCCCTTTTTCCGTCCCTTGAGCTATAATTGACCATAAAACATGCATCATCAGTACCTTCAGTGACTTTATTGGCCTTTTCCTTCTTAAACGCTTTGTACTTAAAGCAATCTCGTTTAAAATGGCCCTTCCGGTTACAAAAATAACACTGCCTTGCTTCTGCCCTTGCAGTACCATTATTTTTGTTACCCTCGTATACTGACTTCATCACCGACTCCTCCTGATTTCTTCCCAAAGCTCCCTGACGTCTCCTGTACTCATCTATTAATTTACTCGTAACAAATTCTAGAGTAAATTCACTCGATGGCCTACTTTCCAGCGCTGTAATCAAAAAACTGTATGAGTCTGGAAGACTTCCCAGCAAAATTCCTGCTGAGAACCTGTCCCTAATTTCTTCCCCTAAGGCGGCCAGTTTATTCAACGATTCTAGGAATAAACTAATGTGTGCTTCCATATCACCATTCTCCTCTAGCGATAGCCTACAGATTTGCTTTAACAAAAACACCATACTAGACAAACTTGATTTCTGATGATACTCCCTTAGCGCTATCCACGCATCGCGCGCGAATTCCCTGTTCCGGATATGCACTAATTGATTAACGTCAACAAGTAAGGCTATAGTTGACAAAGCCTTATCATTTTGTTTTTTCCAAGAACTGCTTCGATCTGCTTCTAATGGTAACTCACTCGAAACTATTTCCCATAGATCAGCATTGATGAGTAACATTTTCACTAAATAACTCCAAGATTGATAGTTCTTGCCGTTCAACTTTTCGACGTTATATTTCGCACTCTCCGCCATTATGTATTCGGTTAACACGAAAATTTCGCGACTGTACACTTTTAATTATTATCTTAATACAGGTGAGCTAACAACGTAACTGAGCCCAGAACCTATTAGAAATAATAGATAATAAAAGGTACAAATAATACTAAACAGACTATTTATTAGGGATGGGAAAAACCTACCGGTTTAAACCTAAAACCGGTTTTTTTACTTAGCAATAACCGGTTTTACCGGTTGTTTTTTGTCCCGGTTATAACCGGTTTTTTTCTTTTTAAAGCAAAAACCGGTTATTAGGTTTTTACGGTGATTAGGATTAGGTTAGGTATTATTTTGGATCCCAATCATAATTGTTATGCTCAAGTAATTATTCCAAACAAAACCATAATTCAAATTTTATTTTCTTTTATAAAATACAGAAGCAAACTGAAAGTGCAATCTCACATCAGCCAGAAACAATAATTATTAAAAATAAAACGGGATAATACCCGAAGGTTGGCTGTATACCATCTAGTTAAATAAAATTAACATGAAGTAAAACTCCCTAGTGTAGTTGGTATATTTAATAAAAATTCTAAAAAATTTTTAAAAATCCAAACGGATTACGTTCAAAACGTTTTCGGACTTATCAGTCCATCATCAGTGAACTCTCTGTCCTTGCTAAATAGCCACAATGCCAAACACTGGTCAAGATGTATGTTCTAACTACATGGTGAAATCTGATCTACAATTTGGCTTACATTGGATGCCAACGGATTAGTACTAGGTACATGATGCTCTACTCCATTAATTAAGAGATTTTTTTATTATTAGGTCTACATTGAACTACGTTTAGTCTGTCGAAATACTATTGACAGACTAAACGTAGTTCAATGTAGACCTAATAATAAAAAAATCTCTTAATTAATGGAGTAGAGCATCATGTACCTAGTACTAATCCGTTGGCATCCAATGTAAGCCAAATTGTAGATCAGATTTCACCATGTAGTTAGAACATACATCTTGACCAGTGTTTGGCATTGTGGCTATTTAGCAAGGACAGAGAGTTCACTGATGATGGACTGATAAGTCCGAAAACGTTTTGAACGTAATCCGTTTGGATTTTTAAAAATTTTTTAGAATTTTTATTAAATATACCAACTACACTAGGGAGTTTTACTTCATGTTAATTTTAAATAATTATTAAGTTTTATTATAATATTTCCTTGAAAAGGTATTTGTAATCATAATATTTACATAAGAAGTGATCTGGTTGAATTAGACGCAAACATCTATTTTTCAAAATTAACTCATGACATTGAAAGTGGGTGAATGACTTTTTCTGATTACCAAAAATAATGCTCTGACTATAAATATCGAATTACTGATTACGAATACGAATCTCCAAGAATTTCGCTACGTTTTCAAAACGATACACTCATACAGGAAGTACTAAATGAGTTAAAATGTACCTATTCTACAAATATACAAACGTGTTAAAAGTAATAGGGAAAGAACATGCTCTTTCGATAGTACTAATTTTGATCATATTGATATCGAGTCGAATGGAGTATCGCAAACTAAAGTGTATTGTAAATGTAACTTTGTATCCTATTGGATTAAAAAAACCGAAAACCGGTTTTTCCAAAAACCGGTTTTTTTGGCCGGTTATAACCGCCAGGTTAAACCGTAAGCAAAAAAAACCGGTATAACCGAAAACCGGTGTTTTGTCAAAAACCGCCATCCCTACTATTTATTTTAACCGAAAAACCGTAATATTACAATATACAAAGAAATTAAGATACGTGTTTCTACAACGAGATATTCTTCTAGACTACTGTATCGAACGCAGAACTAACACTAACATACAGTTCTGGCATTCACATCCCTTGTAACATGTGCAATCTTAGGTAAGAGTTTATCGCCCTAATGCATTCGGAGAATTGGCCCAGCCATGAAGAGAGACCCCACATGTGTATTCTAACACTTAACAAAAATAATAAAGTTGAATTCCAACAAGACCAAGTGAATATACAAAAATACTTTAAATATACTTACTATTATTATAAAATATCTTATTCCCGAGGAAGACAAATCCAAAGACACAAAAATTATAATAAATATATTTACTAAAAACACTAATATATCCTTTTATATGATATAATATGACTTATTTGCGCTAACAGCGCTGATACATACATATCTTGAAAGATTAGCAACGAAATACATACTGTCTGTGTGCGTATGCGCCCGGCATTATAAAATTTCACTCTCGATCGTAAAGAAGTATAACCTCAAAAATAAAAAGGGCCACTCAATTCATCTCTTAATTATAGTAAGCATTGTGTTCTGTGATTTTTGCTGTGTACATTTTCCAGGTATTTAGTATCTCCCAAGTCGTGTTCCAATGGCGCGTGGAGTGCCCCTCCTCGCTCAAATCTTGACAGTTCACATGCCGTTGAATGGGAAAGAATTGGTGATCTTCTGTTGGCGCGGTAAGTCCCGTCATTTTGTCGGTAAATCAACACGGTTCAAAGGAGCTCGGAAGCTGGAGCACAAAACTAGACTAAAACCTCGATATTTCACGGTCCATGGTAAAAACTCGACCACATTTCCATGCGCCGACTGTGTTTGGGCGAGGACTGGTAGACCACACGCCGTTGGACCCCGGCTTCAGCAGGATCTACTCATAGTTCGTTCTGCTATAAAATCTACAAAAAACACAAAAAGGCATCGGCCACCAAAAAAATTAATACAACCCTCCAATTTTAACTCTCCATCCCCTACACCTTTCACCAACTGTTTGTCATTTTTTTATTTTATTTTAGGAGGGACGCAATCAATTTTAAAATTTCAAAAAATTCACACGCATAGTTGACGCTCTTAAAAAACATTTCTATTTTTTATATAATAGACCCGTCACATCGGTTGAGTAGGGGTTAATATTTTTTGAGATCGATACAGCCTGAATATTTTTTTTTCATTTTTTACGTGTTTTATATAGTTAAAAAAGAAGACAGCCCAATTTTATCCTGCTACCCCCTCCCCCTACCCACTCCCCCTACCCCCTCCCCCTACCCACTCCCCCTACCCCCCTCCCCCTACCCCAAGAAACGTCATTTTTTCGTTTATTTTTTTTTAGGTGAGAAGCAATCAATTTAAGAATTTCGGAAGACGTACAGGCGTAGTTCTGGCTTTTACAAAACATATCTATTTTTTTTATAGATAGACCTGTAGGTTGAGTATACATAAGCTCAACATGCATTTTTTCGTTTTTTTTTCAGCTTTCTCCGTAAGGTGCGCCACCTTTAAAAACCAGAAAACTTGTTTTTAGGGGTTTTTGGGGATTCTGCCCATTTTATAGTATATAATTTGAAGTAATTGAATTCTTTGGGCATTAAAAAATTGAAAAAACACGTTAAAAACTCCCAAATAACCAAGTTTTCGGAAGATTTTTAAACTGCCTGAATTAATTTTTCATTTTTTAAGTGTTTTATGTCATTAAAAAATAAAACAGCGCAGTTTTATCCCGCCACCCCTCCCCTACTTCAACAAACGTCATGTTTTTAGTTTTACTTTTTTTAAGTGGAAAGCAATAAATTTAAACATTTCAGAAACCTCACAGGCATAGTTCAGCCTTTTAAAAAACATGTTTTTTTTTTATTTTTATTAACTCGTAGGTTGGGTGTACATAATTTTTTTTTTTCGAAGAAATGATGTAACTTTTTACTTGGAGATGACTATAGGTACAGGTCCAATTTTTTTATTTTGTTTATTTTATCAAAAACTATATTTCTAATTTTTTTCAGATTTTTCTGTAAGGTGCGCCACTTTTAAAAATATGAGAAACTGGGTGTTTAGGGATTTTTCCCATTTTATAGACTTTAAAATAGATCAAATCGAGGTTTTTTTATAGGTTATATATAATTTGAACTATCTCTGAGTCCTTTAGGGCATTCAAAAATTGGACGAAACACATTTAAATCCCCAAAAAAATGCACACAAAAATCCTCACGTTTTGAAAAGGAACCATGTCTCTCCCATTTTTGTGGTGAGGGAGAGAAAGTGGAATGAAGAGTGAAAATTGCGCTAAAACTTATTTTTTAATCACATAGAACATAGAACGTAAAAAAAATTAAAAATTAAGTTCTGGGAGTAAGGGCATTTTGCCTATTTTAACCGGGACTACCGTCTACATCTAGATCAGTTAAGAAGGCACTCTAGCCAGTGGCGGCTGGTCAGAGGAGGCAAGGGAGCCTTAGCCTCCCCATAAATTTTTTACACATGCTACACTGTTTTGTTTACTTTACTATTTTGCTTCGCGTTAGAGATATCGGAAAAAGTTATTTGAACAAGTTATTCCAAATAATATTCTAACCCCACATACCATATTTCATCACAAAATTCACACTTTTAGTTTTTTCATTATTTGTAGTCAGGATCCTAAAATCGCAGAGGAGGCTGCTGGCCGGAAAATCTCACTTGCTAATGCTCCGCGCAGCCCAGCAGCGTTTAAGCATGGTAGTTTAAGGAGACCCGGTCATTATCGACTAACGCACACGCTGCCCGGAGATTGGGCAAGGGCGGCTAATCGGACAGCAGCCTCTTCTGCGATTTTAGGATCCTGACTACAAAAATAATGAAAAAACTAAAAGTGCGAATTGTGTGATGAAATTTGGTATGTGGGATTAGAATAATATTTGGAACAACTTGTTCAAATAACTTCTTCCGATATCTGTAATGCAAAGCAAAATATCGGTAATTTACTGTGTTTTTGGATTCGAAGTAGGCCACTTTTAGAATTAAAAAATTCAGTTGAGTATCTTAAAAAATGTGAACCTTCAACCTGTATGGACTGCAAAACTTCAAATCTGTATTTATTTTAATATGCATATCTACTTACAGAGATAGATTTGTTAACAAATAAACGACACAAACTTTGGTAATACACTTTTACAATTAGACTATTTTTAAAATGATATGATATTATGAAATTGTAAATTATGATAATTATGATATTATAAAATGTAAATAAAAAATGGCCAAAAAATGGGGCCCTAAATTAGATATTTTAGCGGATTTTTTTGCTAGTGCAAAGGACATCGCACACATCTTATGGAAAATATAATGTCACTCAAATTCAATAAAATTTATACGAATATATTCGTTTTAAATTAACGGTCAAATCTTATCATTGCGCCAACTCTGTATTTTCAATAATTAGAGCAGAAATTGATATAAATAAATCTGAAATCAAATGGGTACGTACATAAGTTAGAGAGAGAAAAAATATTTTAAAATACCCAGATTATCGGTACTCCATAAATCAGCGGATTAGTTTCACTAATCCGCTTAGGCCCAGCGGGGTTTAAGCTGTTTTGAATAGCACTCAGAGCAATAATGATTGTAACTAACACTTTATGGACCCCAAAAATGTGATTTCGATAAACTTTAATTGCAATTTACGCCGTAATTAATCATAATTAAGAGTTGGCGCAATGATAAGAATTGACCGTCATTTTAAAACAAATCTAATCGTAAAAATTTTATTGAATTTGAGTGACATTATATTTTCCATAAGATGTGTGCGATGTCCTTTGTCTAGATATTTTACAGTTAGGTATAGCCTCCCCTATTGTAAAAATCACGAGCCGCCACTGACTCTAGCGAAACAGCTGTAGTTAAGAGAAATTATAATAAATGTTGTGGAAGTGTAGAAAAAAAAAGATCTTTTATTTTGCTTTATAATTATTTTTATCGAAATCCACAAGGAAAGAAAAGTTTTCCTGTAGTTGGCTGTATACCATCAATCACAAAAATTGGAATAAATCCTTTGTAAAAGGTATAAAATTTATTAAAATCCCTAAAGGGCTACATCAGAACAAAACGTTTTCGATTTTATTACAAAATCATCATCAGTGTAAGACAGTCTGGATGCTAGCTGAGCCACCAAAGAAATATAGGGCTAATAACCCTTCAAATATAAAATGTATGCTTTACAGATGCATATTTACTTAAAATGCCTTGTGATGGGCAAAAGGCAACATGAATAATGCCCTAAGGTAAGGTACTTAAATTCCCAACATGTGGGATGCAAAAAAATTGAGTTTACATTTCGATGGACTTTATGGCAACAACCCAATTTTTTTGCATCCCACATGTTGGGAATTTAAGTACCTTACCTTAGGGCATTATTCCTGTTGCCTTTTGCCCATCACAAGGCATTTTAAGTAAATATGCATCTGTAAAGCATACATTTTATATTTGAAGGGTTATTAGCCCTATATTTCTTTGGTGGCTCAGCTAGCATCCAGACTGTCTTACACTGATGATGATTTTATCGGTGCTTCTATCTTACCCAATTCTATAAAATTTGTTATATTTGTACGGAAAATGTTATATTTTTCATATAATCGACTTTTATCAATCTATATTTCAACCTAGACATTTAATAATTTGACATTTAAAGACGATTAGGATCTTCCCCGTCCCACAACATCAACATTTTAGCGATCATCATAGCGATTGCTTCGTGCTTGATATTATTAAGTTATTGTTAAACTCATTCAATAAATAATGCGGCAATTTATTCTGACCTTAAACTCTTGACGCATTCATTGTTCCTTCATTTTCAATGCCGAATCTACTATTCAGTCACTTCATGTCCTGCAACAACAAAGAAAAGTCAACGCTTTTGATTCCGACTGCACTACTTTCAGTGATTTCTTGAATAATACGGAAATATTATAATAACACATTTTAATAACGACATATTTTACCTTGTAGTTTATTATTTAGCCTTACAGCCACACTTTAAAAATACTACTGAAAGTTATTCAAGACAGGCCTTGTGCGCAATGACGATGACATGACGGTACTGTTACAAAAATGAAGGAAATATAGTAAAAACGTATTCATATGTTATATAGATTTCCAAAAAGGGTTTGATAGAGTTTACCATGGTAAACTCATAACTCATACATGCATTGAAACACATATACCTAGATCCCAAAGATATTAATTTAATCAAAAATTTATACTACAATCAAACAGCGGACGTACAAGTGGAAGATAGTGATACAAACGAAGTAGAAATGCAAAGAGGAGTCAGACAGGGATGCGTGCTGTCGCCACAATTATTTAATGTGTACTTCCAACTAATATTTCAGGAGGCACTATGGGAAAGAACTGAAGGTTTAAGGATTGGAGGAAGCATAATTAATAACATAAGATTTGCATTTTAATTTTAAAATCAGCTGAAAGTGGTCTACAAAAAAAAACAGGAAGGAAACGTATGTGGCTATGAAAGGCAAAAGAAAGATATATTATGTAAAAAGTGTATTGGCTAGTTGGAAGAAACTCCACATTGTCGATGCATAATAAGTTAATAGTTTATAAACAAATATTAAGACCTGTATGGACTTATGGATGCCCACTATGGGGGTGTACTTACTAGACCAAGTAATATAAAAATTATACAAAGATTCCAGAACAAAATACTGAGAAATATTGTAGATGCTCCTTGGTATGTGACAAACAGTGATCTCCATATGGACCTAGAAATGGAACCTGGATATAATCATCAAGAAGATGGCAGGAAGTCACGAGCAACAACTTCATAAGTACGAGAATATTGAGGAAATCCAGCTCCTCGATACTACTAGGCAAACTAGAAGATTGAAGAGGACAAAGCCTTTTGAACTAGTTTGAGTGATAGGTGATAGTGAAAAGCAGAGCATAGTGCTTGTGTGCCCGTGTATGTTAGAATAGTGCACGATCTTGTTAGATTAGGTAAGAGACGCTATGGGGTAAGCTCTTTATTTTAAGGAACAGTAAAATTTAGGTTAAATTAAAATTGCTCATCGGTCAGTTATGACCAGATTGTAATTGTAATGTACAATTCAATACAATGAATCATCATCGTAGTGATGATTATGGAAAAAATATATGACAAGATTTTGTGCAATAAAAATGTTTATATTTATCAAGGATGTATTATTTGGTATGGCCACATATACTTCTGGTATATCGTCGGTGATGTGACAATACCTCCTATCTGCTTTTTCATGAATTTTGTAGGAGACGAAAAACCATTTTTAGGGTCATCTCCTGTTTTCACATGTAAATTTTGACATGTTTTGTAGTAAATAGATAGTTGAATTTACTACAAAACATGTCAAAAATATCATATAAAAACAGGAAGTGACTAAAAAAAGTATTTAGTCTCTCTTACAAAACTCATGAAAAAACAAATCGGAGGTATTATGTCACATCAGCGACTATATCCAGGGACTGTCTAAAAGATATACTGTGAATGTCCAAAGAACATTCGTAGACATTTATGGAATGTTCCAAAAAGACATTCAAGGAATGTTTAAAATGCTGACACAGGACTTTCCTGGGACATTTAGGGGACGTTCTTGTGCTTTTGAGGACATTCTAGGAATGTTTTTAATGTCCTGTGTGTACATTCTAGGAACATACATGGAATGTTTGGTGTTATTAGGGTATTTGATCATGTTTATATAGCGATGAATAGGTAGCGGGTAGGAACTCCTTTAGAGTCCTTTGGATTCTATTGGATAGTCCTATCAGGGAAAGTGAATCAATCCCTGCCGTCCGCAGATTCCAGGAGCTTCTTGACCCGGGAAGCTAGCACCTGCTAAGGGTCCCTTGTCCAGGGTTACGGATGAAGTCCAGAACGGCATCCAAGGCGACGAAGACTACTTTTTGGTACGGCGAAGGTGGCGGAGCTGGCAACCCTTGATTTTAGGGATGGTATAAGATCAGGGTAGGTGGGACTCTCTAGCTGTAGTGGAAGCAACTCGCATAGGAGAAGGATACTCCGATGTAAAATCCCTGGCCCTCCAGGTTGGGGGTTAAGGCACCGAGCTAACTCCTCGGTACTTATAAAACACGTACAATGTTAAAAAGCCTAACCAAAGCCTCGGAGCACAAGATTGGAAACACAGTAGACGAAAACTGCAAAGAAAACGGTTAATGAATTTTTGTACATGGAATGTGCAAGGTATCTCCCGAAAAACACCAGAAGTCATGTCAGAACTCAAAAATGCAGAGATAGATATCGCGGTGCTTACGGAAACTAAAAAGAAGGGTAGTGGTTCCGAAAAGTGGGGTCACTATGACATGTTCTATAGTGGAGTAACTAAAGACCAAAGAGCACAACAAGGAGTTGCTATTGTTATTCGCAAAACTTTAAGAAGATATATTACCTCTTGGGAAGCAATTAATCAGAGGTTTATAAAAATGAACATCACGATAAAAGGAAGCAGAATAGCCATACTAGGAGTATATGGCATTAATGAGGACGCATTGATCAACAATAAAGATGAATTCTTCGAACAACTGAACGATGAAATTATAAAAGTAGGAACATCTAGAGAGATCATACTTCTAGGAGACTTCAATAGCAGAGTTGGACGGGAATTTAACAACAAAGTGGTAGGAGCACACGGTGAAAATACCAGAAACGATAATGGAACCAGATTAATATCAACATGCACACAAAATAACTTAAAAATATTAAATGGATTTTATCCACACCGTGATATACATAAGTACACCTGGATACAACAGACCAGAAATCTGAAATCTATAATAGATTATAGCGTTGTAAGACAGAGAACTACAATTAAAATACAAGATGTGCGAGTAGCCAGAGGGCCATCATGTGGCACCGATCATCATCTGCTAAAAGTTAAAGCAGTACTCCCAAACAGATATGAAAAAGAAAAAGAGCACATCGAATCAAATCAGTTAATAAAACAAGTACGGTACAATCTATGCAGTCTAAACCATGAGAGTGTAAAGCTATTGTATAAAAAACGTTTAGATGAAAAATTAGAAAGTGGTAATTTTGAAAATACCGAAGAACACTACGAACACATCAAAAAGTCCATTCATTTGGCAGCAGAAGAAGCACTGGGGAAATGTGACGAAAACCATAAAGGAATAAAACCGTACTGGTGGGATGAAGAAGTAGAAAAGGAAATTACAGATAAACGTCGGAAATACCAAACGTTCCTATCAACAAAAACAGACAACGATAAAATAATTTACAAAGAAGCCCAAGCCAAAGTAAGAAAGAAGATAACTCAAAAAAAGAACGAATCGTGGGAAAAGAACTGCCAAAAAATCAATACTTACATAGGAGGTAGAAGAAGCACAGAGAGTTGGAGATTAATTAAAAATATGAGAACTAATAAGAAAAAAGACGTTATATCACCAATAACAACGGAAAAATGGGAAGAATATTTCAAAAAATTACTAACAGAACAAAGACCAGAATTTGTTAACATAGAAGACAACATGATAGGTATACATATAAATTCATCACCATTACAAATAAGTAAATCAGAGATGGAAGAAATAACCAAATCCCTGAAAAATGGAAAATCCCCTGGTCCTGGTGACATCCCTGCAGAATTAGTAAAAGCCGGCACAGACAAACTCCAAGAACAGCTAAGAAAACTTTTCCAAGATTGCTTAAATGGTGCCGAATTACCAAAAGAATGGAAATTATCTATCATGTCAACAATCCACAAAAAGGGCAGCAAGGATCAATGTGAAAATTACAGAGGAATTGCGGTAAACAGCACAATAAGTAGGATGTATGGGAAACTTATTAAGAATAAAATAGAAAATGACTATAGAGATTACGAATCAGAGGAGCAAGCTGGCTTTAGAGCTGGGCGGTCCACAGTAGACCACCTGTACTCTATTACGCAAGTTATTGAGAAAAAAACAGCCGTCAATAAAGAAGTTCACCTGGTATACGTAGACTTACAAAAAGCATATGACAGTGTGCCCCTCAGCAAACTATGGTCAACCCTTTATCAAACCAACATTAAACATGGTCTTATCAAAGCAGTCCAAAGTCTGTATAATGGAACTACTGCAAAAATTAAAACTGGATCAAGGATGTCTGAGGGATTTAAGATCACGAAAGGATTGAAACAGGGTTGTTGTATTTCGCCTACCCTTTTTAAAATTTATCTGGAACAAGCACTCAAGCTGTGGAAAAGAAAATGTAATGGCATGGGAATCCCTCTCAATGACGACACAACACTATACACTCTATGTTTCGCTGATGACCAAATTCTGATTGCTCAAGATCATGACGACTTAAGTTACATGACGCGGAAGCTAATAGAAGAATATAACAAATGGGGTCTCGAAGTCAACATTAAGAAAACTGAAGCCATGTGTATTGGAGGAACAAAACAGTCCATTACATTAGACGATGGGGTAGAAATTAAACACTGCGATGAATACAAGTACCTGGGCATGAAGATAACTCAAGATGGAACACTCGATGCTGCTATAAAAGACAGAAACATGCAGGGTAGAAAAGCCATATCCATGATGAACGGCATTCTGTGGGACCAGACAATATCTAAAGCGAACAAACAGCTCATATACAATAGCATACTTAAAAGTATAATCACATATGGCAGTGAAGTTTGGCCACTGAAACAAAGAGCGCAGAAAATGTTACTAGTAACAGAAATGGACTTCTGGAGAAGAGCAGCAGGCAAATCAAGAAGAGATCGGATACCGAACGAGAGAATACGAGAAATGATGGGAGTAACACATACAATACTTGATGACATAAAAACAAAACAATTGGTATGGTACGGCCATGTACAGAGAATGCCAGATGACAGGATCCCTAAACAGATTTTGGCATGGACACCACAAGGGAGAAGAAAAAGAGGAAGGCCGAGAAGAAGCTGGAGGGAGGGAATTGAAAAAGAACTAGAGGAAAGAGAAATCCCTCCAGGTCTATGGTTAAACAGAGAAGAATGGCGGTTAGGAGTCGGAAGGCGTCGGAGAACGCTGTAAACCGATAGTAGTAGTAGTATATAGCGATGATCTATACAGCATTCTGTTAAGGCTTTTAACATTTTTTGATGACTTATTGTGTCGAAATGCGTGCAATATCCCGCTCTAAAGCCTGTTTGTTCTCTTGGCTGATAGAAATTCAACTTACCTCCTAGCCTGTTGGTAATAACTCTTGTGAATAGCTTATATACTTGTGACAACAAGCTAATGGGGCGGTAGTTTCTAAGGTCGCTGATCAGCAAACTTAGAAATTGTCTAGTAATATGTCTATAATATATCTTGTAATTTTCGTTTAGTAATAATAAAATAGTTGTGCAATTGTGCACTATGAAGACAGATGTAATCTAAAACTGGTTGCACTTTAAAATTTCCCATTTTGTATAAACTTAATACATTTTTATTATGCAATTCAATTAAAAAAAACCGTTATTTTTACGCCGACAAGCCAAGATAGTAAGGCCTTCGTCCTTGATCCTGCGATCCACCAATGCAAGTGAAAGCAATTCGTAGACGCAGTTTCATTAAGAAGCTATTAAAAGAAACGGAACTTTTATATAACGTAATGGAGTGGTACTACCAAGCTGTACCGCATTTTTTCGTTGTTTACACTCTCAGTGAGAAGAGAGGATAGGAGTAGGAATCGACGCAGATGCAGCGAAGGTGAGACGTTTACAGGGAAAGGAAAAATGCTCTCTGGGGGCAACACCTACGGCGACGTTTGAAGGTAGCAAAGCAAAAGCAACGGTTGTGTAACATAAGGATATCGATGAATCGCCATGACCTTTTTCGAACTTAGCTTGAACATTGCGCCGAAGAACTTTTACGACGAACCTTTTTTTCAGGTTCGGAAGAAAATAATAATGGATTGGGACATACGCCACTATTAATAATTTTTCTTCTTCTTCTTTATGTGTAGACATGACTCTGCCTGTCTTTTCAATGTGCCTCCAGTAAGTTGTAGTTCCATCGTTTTCGTGATCTTCACACTAATCGTCTTCCTATTTGGGCGGAAACCCGTCTCTCGTCGACCTTACTACTCTATCTGTTGTCATTTGGCTTATGTGGTCATTCCATTCTACTCTTTCTATCTTTAACTTTTTTATTATTTCATCCATGATCAGGTTGAAGCGTAGATGACTCAGGGAATCTCCCTGTCGGGCGACTACGAACTCCCCCACGCTACCTAGGTACATAGATAATATTTTTGTGAACATATATATAGTTTTTATTTTATTTATTGTATTCAAAAAGGAACCCAATTCCCAAAGCATGAGCGAAAATTTTAAATGATTAAATAATGAAACTATAACAATATAATCGAATAAAGTTTATTTATAAATCTACATTAACTTATATACAATAACAAAAACTACAGTTAAACAATAACAATGCTTAATTCTAATGTCTGATTAGTGATTAAAATAAATAAGAGTGAACACTATATTTTAGATTTTAAAAGTTAGCTGCATAATAATTGCAAACTGACTTATAGACAAGAAGGAAACGGCGGGTTCGTTGGGAAAAATATTCCCATGAGATATTTTTGCATAATCACATTCGTGAGACATCCCAGAATAAGGTTCAAGGAGTCGGCCACGAGAAAAGTGGGCCAATTTTTTTTTAACAATTTTTTTTAATCAAATTGCAAAAATCGATATTTTTGGCCCGTGCTAATTTTTTTTAGGTTTTTTGGAGCATTATGGACAAAAAGGTCTCTTATAATTTTTCTCTAAAGTTGATATTTTTCGAGTTATAAGCAATTTAATATTTTAAAAACGCGAAAATGGCCATTTTTAAGACTTAATAACTCGGTCAAAAATTATTATTTTGAGAGTCAGAAAATGACTAAATCAAAGTTTAAAATCACCGTTACATGATCCTGAAGAAATCTGTGTCATTAATTTACTACTAAGCTGTTATTTTTAATTAATAACAATGAGTGGTTAGATCGTATTGACGCTGCTGTAAATGTGAGTGCGAGTAAGATGCACAACTGGACTGCTGGAATGGCTTCTCTCTCGCACTCAGCATTTACAGCCCCGCACACGTGCATGGCGCTTAATATTATTACTTAAAAATAACAGCTTAGTAATAAAATAATGACAAAAATTTCTTCAGGATCTTGTAGGCGGGGCTTTAAAATTTAATTTAGTCATATATTAACTTTCATAATAATAACTTTTAACCGAGTTATTAAGCCTTGAAAATCGCCATTTTTCGTTTTTTTTTTCAATTTTAAATTGCTTATAAGTCGAAAACGATCAACTTTAGAGAAAAATTATAAGAGATCTTTTTTGTCCAGAATGGTCCAAAAAATTAAAGAAAAAATTGTTCGTGCCAAAAATATTGATTCTTGCAATTTGATTAAAAAAAAATTGTTAAAAAAAATTGGCCCACTTTTCACGTGGGCGACTTTTTGAACCTTATTCTGGGATGTCTCACGAATGTGATTATGCAAAAAAATCTCATGGGAATATTTTTCCCTTCGAACCCGCCGTTTTCGCCTTGTCTATTAATGAAGTCTAATTAAGTAATGTTTTGATTAACGTAATATTTCATTTAGCCTATTTTCAATAAAATCAACTTTTCTTTTTGCCGTTTTATTTTTTCGTTTTTTTTTCGAATCTATGTGCAGATTCGTGAATTGCAGGCTTAAATCGCCAAAATTATGTGACAAAATTTAAAATTTATCTATTTGGTTACGTTTATGTTAAACCATAGAGTTCAAAAAAGTTTTATGGGGAGTTTTAGGTCTAATAGGTGTGTTATAGAAAAAATATGGTGCAACTTTTAATTTTAAGAAAAACGTGGTTTAACTTTTTTTATTTTTAGGGCAAAATTGCGATTTTGACAATTTTCTCCCACATAAAATTCAAAATAAACTTGATTTTCGTTTTCGGCACCATCAAAAACATAAAGTAAGACCAAAATTAGCCATTCACCACCAATGATCAGTATCTCGAAAAATTAGCGTTATTTTGGGGATTTATAACGTAGATGTTAAACGTTGCACCATTTGTTTTCTATAAAACATTTTGATCCAAAACTTTCCAGAAAACTTTTTTGTACTTATGTTTTATTTTTGAATTTGATTTAAAGTCTATATTTCAAATTTTGTCAGTCAAATTTTGCGATTAAACTTTGCAATTCACGAATCTGCACCTTGTACTTTAAAAGATTCATAACTTTTACTAGAATAAGACTAAAATCTTTAAGCAGAGACCATTGTCTTCAAAAAAGTGAGTGATATATAGTGTAGAAACTTTAGAAAAAAATATTAAAACGGACCAGAGTTGTAGCGAGCTAAACGCAAAAAACGTGATTTTATTTTTTTTATTTTTAGGGTACAATTACAAGTTTGACAATATTCCCCCACCTAAAATTTAAAATAAATTTTATTTTCGTTTTCATCACGGTCAAAAACATAATCTAAGACCAAAATTAGCCATTCTCCACTCATGGTCAGTACCTCGAAAAATAAGCGTTATATTGGGCATTTCTAACGTCGACATTAAAAGTTGCACCATTTTTTTTCTATAAAACATTTTGATCTAAAACTTTCCACAAAACTTCTTTCTACTCTTTATTTTAACACAAACGTAATTAAAAAGCTAAATTTAAAACTTCGTCACACAACTTTTGCAATTAAACTTTGCAATGCACAAATCCGCACCTTTTCCTTTGAAAAATTCATAACCTTTATTATGATAAGAATATAAGCTTGAAACAGGTACCGTTGTCTTCAGAAATATTAGAGCTCTATACTTTAAAAATTTCAGAAAAAAATATTAAAACGGAACAGAGTTGTAGCGAGGTAAACGCAAAAAAACGTGATTTCATTTTTTTTTTATTTTTAGGTTAAAATTGCGATTTTGGCAATGTTCCCCTACATAAAATTCAAAATAAATCTCATTTTCGTTTTCAGCACCATCGAAAATATAAAGTACGAATAAACTTAGCCCTTCGGCCCTCCGTGGTCAGTATCTCGAAAACTAAGCCCTTTTTTGAGGGTGTCCCGCTCGTGTATAAATTTTGAATTTTTCGGTATTGGTACCAATTTTGTGTTAAATGAAATTTGCAACAAAAAATAATCATGTTGGGCCATACTAACTTGGCTACATTTTGAATTTCTATTTCAAAATCAGAAATTATTCGCTTTGGTTTGAAATTTAAATCTGTACATATTGTTATTAATGTATCAAAAGTACTTTTGTACGATTGCTGAGATTTATTTGGTAACAAACTAAATACTAGAGGAACATAAAAACCATTTTTGTAGCCATGTATAATAAACATCTGACAAAAATATTTAGAACAGTATTGAAAAGTTCCATTTACATACAAAGAATCTACATTACACAAAAAGTAAAGATTTTTGCAACAACTAAAAATTGCGGAATTATTTTTCGTAGATAATAAAAAGTTTTCAGTAGTAATTGCACAAGAGCTCTGAAATTATTGAATTTTTTCCGAGTGACACTTTGACAGTTTTAATTTCACGAGCCGAAGGCGAGTGAAATTATGTCAAAGTGTCACGAGAGCAAAAATTCTATATTAATTTCAGAGATCGTGTGCAATTTGTTGCGATTATTTCATGAATAAAACTGTTCAAAACCAAAATTTAATTGTGAAAAGGGGTTCGAGGCAGGTTTTGTTTATATTTGATTCAGAGTTGGACCACCATCTCCATATAGCTATTTCAGCATCCTTATGCGTCTTCAGTGAAGCTCAGAAGTCACAACTCTAAACAAAATACAAACAATTCTGCCATTTAAGGCAAACCATCGCAATCGATGAACCCACCTATGAGACGCAATTCAGCGACATCTCTCGTATTACGAGGAAAACAACGAAAAGCCCTAGATACAAAGTTTACTACCTTTTAAACAATTAGAATAATTGAAATAAAAATATAATAAACAATATTTTAAATCTAAGACTTTTCGCTAATAAACTGCTTTCTGGCTGCATCCCGTATCTCCGGATTTTACAATATATAATCACAAGAGACGACGAAAGTAGGAGAAAGCAAATAGAGGACGCTTAGGCCACGCATTTACCTTCTCTTCGTCAAGGAAAAGGACCGAAAGACAGTTTCTAAATACTCAAACTGAGTAAAATGAAAAAGATGAAAAGGGGTTCGAGGCAGGTTTTGTTTATATTTGATTCAGAGTTGGACCACCATCTCCATATAGCTATTTCAGCATCCTTATGCGTCTTCAGTAAATTTAATTGTAATTTATTTATGTAAGTACAAAGTACCATTAAACACACAGTTTTTATAAATATAATATGATGATTGAAAGTCATCACTTTTATAATTTTTAAAACATTAATTGTCATTAATGTCACTGAATGTATTTTTTCGTAGCAACGAAGGGCATCTGACGTAATATGCTTAACGACGGGATATTATCAAAAATTATCACCTTAATTTGCATTTCTGTAGCTTTCTATTGGTCAGAATCTCCTATGAATGAAATAATCACCTGTATTTGTTTTTAAATTTAAGTTCACTAACACTTGTAGAACTTCTTCCTGTGACTTGAGCAATGATGGTGTGGATTTTCGTCTTGCAGCATGGATATTTCTTCGAACGCAAGAAATGTCTTTCGTCGTCAGCGGTAAATTGCTGAAATTTTCCTTCCTCAATTCCTTGTGGACAATATTTAAAGGTCTTTTTCATATATCTTCTACAGCTTTCCTCTTTGTAGAATTACTAAAAATTTGCCGGTCAACGTGGATATCTGGAACATGATTATGCTCCACCGATGCTTTTTCAAGAATAACGTAATTTTCATCACCTTCCTTTGTGTACATTTTTGTTGACATCCTTTTTTGATGCATAGCCATCTAACTTTTCCATCTTTGGAGACATGGGCCTTTGAATATTTTTATTCATTAATTATTAATATAAGTTCTCCCCTTTGACTAAACATAGTCGATGGATTCGCTATTTAAAAGTTAAACACTAACGGACAAAACCGGACACTATACCGTAATACTTGCAACTGAAGTGAATAACTGAAAATATTATAAACTTACTTTCAATTATAATCAAATTTGGAATTTTCGGTCATTAAGACTTAATCCCCAACTTTCTCGGTGATGGGGCAGCAGGTACTTGGGATTAATGGGCCCAGGTAGTTCGTGGGGCAGTTAGATAACGCCATCCCTGTCTTATCCCATTGCCATCTTCTTTATTATTGTGTATTGTGTTGTGCTGGTAGATATTTTCGATCGTTTTAATTATTCCTAGAGGTTCCTCTCTCGAATACAATAAATGGATAATGTCCTTCATGTTGGTCCTGTATCAAATGCCTTCTTAAGGTCCACGAAACATAAATATGTCGGTTTGTTGTATTCTTATTCTTTGGTACACCGCTTTCATCTAGTTGCCGACTTTTTCGTTTTGTTGACAATTTTTAAAGTTCTGATAACACTTGCTTTTGTTTATTTCTGATACCTTGTACGTTCCATGTAGCCGTCTTTAATTTCCGTTTGATAGTATTTGAAAATACATTGAATAGTTGATTCATTTATTTTTAGTGTATGGCTACATCACAGTTTTTGTGTATAAATAAAGAGGAAATACATTGTAAATACCAATAATTAATTTTTGCAAACAAAAAATTAGTTGACAAATACATATATTCAATTGACTCTTTGGTCACCACTAAGAAATCGGACGGATTGCCATTGTAGGATCTGATCGGGCATTCCTCCACTAGATGTTTATCAGTTTGATGTCTTGTAGTTATCGCAATGGCAATTTGGAGAGGGTATTTTTCCCCATCTGAAAAGTGAGTCGGAGCACCTACCACAGTTTGTTCTTATTCTATTCAGTGTGGCCCAGATTCGTCTTGGTTGATTGAAACTCCGGGTGTCAAGGGGTGCATTCTTCTCCCAATCTTAATTAATAAATAATTAAAAGATGATCAATAAAATGAGTATTCAGGGCATATTCAAATAAATTTTGGACTATTCAATAATCTACACAGAGAATCTTTTTTACAAACCCACTGCCAATATAATAAATAAATACAAAGGACACAGCCTTAATGGTTATAACGAGATAAAACAGTAATATAATCTTCAATGCAAAACGTATTTTTATATTATCTATAACCTTGAACTAATTTTTATTAGCGCAAAAATGTATATGTACTTATTTTAATACACATACACACATAGTCCATTCACTCACGGTAAAATATTGCAAAACCTCCAAATTTTAAAAAACCAATTGGATTGACATGAAATTTGGCATACACATAGCTAACAGCTCAAAGAAAAAAAGTGATATTGTCCAGATGTGTGTTTTTGGTCTTAGCAGAGTTGTAGCTAATGAAAAATAGGTTCATATTCGTCAAATTCCAAATCGAATATTTCAACGTCAAATACCCAAAAAATAGAGCACTTTTTGGGGAAAACTTATTACAACTTTTTTAAAGTGTTTAAGTCAAGCGCTTTATTTTTGTTTTTTTTTTTTAGTTTCAAGCAAGTAAGCAAGTTACGTTCAAAATAAACTTGGTTCCTTTTTTGGTAAAAAAAAAATCGGGAAAATCACCCCCTGATTAGTATGTCAAATATAATTAATGGTTACCGCTTCACAAGTTACTATACTTATTATGGTTTATTTATATGATCTGTAAATTTTATCGATGCAAAGTGCTTATTAAAAAAAATAATGTGTGTGTACTTTGTACGCACGTAAGAAGTTATACTTCTATTATATGATTTCTTAAAAATAAATATACTTTAAACAGTTTGTTTTAATTTTTTTAAAACACCAAACTAATTTTGCGCTTGCCGCTTTCAAAAAAATAAAAAAAAGTATAGGATTGCTCCGGATTCGAACTCCAGACCTCTCGATCTCTGGTCCGAATGATATACCAAATACGCTACGCGGACTGTGTCTATATCGGTTCGGACGTACCTAATGACAATTCACGGTAACAAACACGCAAGGTTAAGTATAATAAATATACAATAAAATGTTTTTCCACCTACCTCTACCGAAAGTATACTTTTCCGGACCTGATTGTAGGGAGCAAAGTTGTACTTTTCCTCCCTAGGGAGGAAAATATTTTTCCTCCCTAGGGAGGAAAAGTAAAAGTGACGTCATGGTATTTCATTCATGAAATGTAACTTATTGACGCCCTGTACAATATCTATTTTCTATTACGTAAGTTTCTATACATTTTAACGTTTATTTATAAAACACTCTGTATTTTGCAGAATGGTAAAAAACAGTAAATTGTTATTTTGATTTAACAATGTTTACATTATTAATTTGACTTATATTTGACAGTTGACAGTTATATTGTACGTACTTGTTAGTTTTAGTTCTAATAAGTTTTGTTGGTTAGTTACATAAATAAATTAAGTAAAAATGAAAAAATGACTTGTTATTTGAGGAAGGTGGAAAAACCATATGTATAACATGGGAGTAAAGTGCCTTTTCCTCCCTTGAATGATTACTGCCCTCCGCTACGCGTCGGGCAGTAAACTTCATTCTCGGGAGGAAAAGTAGCACTTTCCTCCCTTGTTATACAAATAGCTATTAATAATACTCATATTACTCCTGAGGAAGACAAATCCAAAGACACAAAAATTATAATAAATATATTTACTAAAAACACTAATGTATTCTTTTCATACCTTTTCTTGCACTGATATATTTATACATAACTTGAAAGATAGCAACTAAACGCCATACTGTCTGTGTGCGCATGCGCGCAGTATTATGAAATTTTACTCTCAATCGCATCTAAAGAAGTATAGCTTCAAAAATTTGGTTTTGAAGTAAATTTTCTTTTATTTTTTATTTTGAAAAAAATGCCTTTATTGTTTTAAAATAACTTAAAAATTACTAGTGGTACCAAAAATCTGAAAGAGTAAAAAATGTAGGTTTTGCTTTTCTGAAGATATCGCTGTTCAAAATTTGCTACACTCGTGATTAGTGACTCGTTCAAGCAATTTCAACTACAGTCCTTTAAAAAATAACCACTTTGAACCGATGGAACTTACAGGTCATATAAACACTACATACACGAGTAAAGCAACTTGTGAAGCGGTAACGGTTAATTTCATTTGAGATGCTAATTCGTGAGTGATCTTCACGTTTTTTTTTACGAAAAATAATAAAAAAACAAACTTTATTTTGAGCGTAACATACTTACTTTTGATACTAGAAACTTAAAAAAAAAAACAAAAAGGAAACTTTTTTTAATACTTTAAAAACTTTGAAATGAGTTTTCTCCAAAAAGTGCTTAATTTTTCGGTTATTTCATGTTGAAATATTCATTGGAATTTAACGAATATGAACCTATTTTCATTAGTTACATCTCTGCTTTTCTACTAGGTCTATAGACCTCATATATATACCATTTTTTTTCACTTTTTATAGGTAGTCTATATTTTTGATTAGAATATTATTTTATTTCGATAAAATACTTACTTTTTGAGTTACTTGCGAAAAACTGTCTAAAAACGTGTTTTTTATTGAAAAAGGAGTATATTCACTCGCAAATCACTCGAAAAGTATTAACTTTTCGAGTAATTTCCAGTGAGAGAACAAAAATTGCTTAGAATTAGTCAGTTTATCCATTTCCCGACTTATTTTGAACATATATTTTTTCACCACCCGAGAAGGAGTGAAACTCGCCCTCGGGGCAAAAGCCGCACATCGGCACAATATCACTATTTTTCTTTGACATACTATTATAGCTATATTATGTATGCGAAATTTCATGTCAATCCCAGCGATTCTTTAAAATGTACAGTTTTTGCAATATTTTACCGTGAGTGAATGGACTAATACATACAGACTAATTCCAGAAATAACCTTATTTGTGGAACCCTTGACACTTGGGTCGCTTTACTTAGTTCGTACTTCACGGACTGATTGTATGGATATTATAGAAATTAAGCTGAAAATATGACGAGGTTGATGTTGATATATAATATTCATGTTAAGGATTGTTTCAATGAAAACTGATATCGTACATATTGCATATAAATGGGCAGATAAGATAAGGTTACTTTTTGTTAAAATAATAATATAAGAGATATTTATTAACATTTTCTAACATATCTATGTTGTCATTTTTCTTTAAGTGCCGTGTTGGCCATCATTATGTTTATAATTTCCTGCAACCTTTTTCTATCGGCTGCTTCGCGAAATAATTCTTCTACTTCTACAGAGGAACCACATCATTGCTTAATATTACACGCATCAATATCTTTCCTTCAAAGTTCTCTTGTATTATAAGTCGAAGTAGATGGTATCTAGTTAACATATATTCTATTTTTCTCTACCTTATGGTATCTATGAGCAGATTTCTGAACTAGTCCATTGAAATGTTACATTTAGTGTGCATTTCTTAGAGGAGTCAATTTTATTTTTTTAATGTGTAGGGGGGTTCAGTAGAAGCTTAAGTTCAAGTTTTTGGGGTTGAGGCCCTTGTCCCCCGGCCGCCATCTTGGAAAAAGGGGTGCAAAGGGCTTTCGCGCTGTATCTCTTAAACTAACTAACCTACAGAAAATTTAATTTCACATAAAATGAAGCAAATTAAATTTTCTACAATTTTATATCTATTACTTTTTATCGTAAAGTGACCAACAAAAAAGTTATAAACAAAAATAAGAGAAAATTTTATAAGAAATTTCCTTTTGGAGGTTATACCTTTTTTTACGTTCATTTCACAATAAAATAACATCCTAGCGATTTTATAGAGAATTTTTCAGTAAACAATTTTCACTATAAAGTTGTTTAATTTTATTTATTATCTAGGTTTTACAGCGCTCCAAACTTGACCAGATTCTCGAATTCTCGTAGAAAAATAATGCTTTTCTATCTATATATTAGACGAGCGTCATTAACCGTTATGCCAACCACGAAAATCAAATTTAAAGTGAATAATCAATTTTGGTCTATTTTTATGTTTTAGAGGTCGCTGAATCCGAATATGAACTTTATTTTTATCTAGAGTTGGTGGAACATGTTAAAAAAATAAATTTTATACAAAAATGCCAAAAATCAATTTTGATGATTTTTCAAATTTACCTCGCTGTATCTTTGGTCGCTGTAAATATTTCCTTTTAAAAATTTTACTGTGTCATCTTTGAAGTACGTAGATAACAATGAAATTTGTCCAAAATGTTTAAACACATTAAAAAAGGAGTTGTTAATTTATTAACATTTTGTCATCATATTTCGTTAGTTTCATGTTTACATAAAAAGGTTGAGTGACAAACTTTTTAGTTTATAATTTTAACCAACACAACAATAAAATATAGTTCATGAAGAAGTTTTTTGGAAAATTTTAAGTCAAAATATGTAACAGGAAAAAAGTTATGTTACTTCATATACAAGCGGCACACCCCAAAAAACGCTTATATCTCGAGATCCTGACCACTGTGTGGTGAATGGCTAATTTTTATCATACTTTATGATTTTGATATCAAAAATCGTTTTTTTGCTCTGATTAAGAATTTTGCATTTTGCGGTTGCGTCATTCTTCTTCTGAAGCGGCGAATTTGTCCTCAAACAACTTCTTGGGCCTTTTCTATATATGCTTAGAGTTATAAGTTTTATAGTGGGAAGAAAGGTCAAAAACAGATTAATAATAGCATAGAAATGTTAAAATCATAATAAATTGTATGAATAAAAAATATATATAGATAGAAAAGTAAGCCTAACTTTTGTTTTTATTGTATCCCTATGAGCATTCGAGAATCTGGTCAAGTTTGGAGCGCTGTAAAACCTATATAAATAAATAGAATTAAACAACTTTATAGTGAAAATTGTTCGCTGAAAAACCCTCTACAAAATTGCTATAATATTATTTTATTTTAAAATGAACTGAAAAAAAGTTATAACATCAAAAGGAAACTTGTTAAAAAATTTTTACATATTTTTGGTTATATCTTTTTTGTTGGTCACTTGACGATAAAAAGTAATAGAAATAAAATTGTGGAAAATTTAATTTGCTACATTTTATGTTTAATTAGATTTTTTGTAGGGTTGGTAGTTTACGAGATATACCGCGAAACACCTTTGCACCACATTTTTAAGATGGCGACCGGGGGACAAGGATGGCGACCCCAAAAACTTGAACTTAAGCTTCTACTGATCCCCCCTACACATTAAAGAAATAAAATTGACTCCTCTAAGAAATGCAAGGTACGGCCTAAAAAATGTAACATTTTAATGGACTAAACGAACTATTTTAATTGAAATTTTATCTTCATTGGAAGTGTGCGAAACCCACTATATTTTTAGGAACCATATATAGCAGAGGTTTCCAACCGGTGGTACGCGGGATGGTTTCAGGTGGTACGCGTCGCGTGTGTGAAACAAGCGACATTAAGATTATTCTCCTTGATGTGTGAAGATATGGGTTGCGGGTTCAAAACTGTCTGTGTGGTGGAAAATTTTCACCTGTCTCTTTGAACTGACGTCAGCAGTTTTAATGCTTTTAAGTGAAAAAAATAATGACATGAATGACTTGTTCTATGATGAAGAATCGTTGTCAAGATTAGAGTATCCAACTGCCATTTTTGACTTACTCAACACGCTGAAAATGGTTCTTCAAGGAGAAAACACAACACCCATCACAGTCAATGGGAACATAAACTACTTCAAGAAAAAATTGGTTCTTTTTTGTTCTCAAATACAGAAGAAGATTGTCTCTGCATTTCCTACGCTGTCATCATTTTTTGAAGAAAAAGAAATCTCTCCAATACTAGATGTGGTTGCTGATATAATTCTTCACTTGGAATCTCTTCAAGAAAGTTTTAATAAATAATACTTCTCTGAAGATTATTCCAAACTTGACCAAAAATCTTTTTGCAGGTACCTCACCAAATGAGTTGGAATTACAGGAAACATTCATCAATCTAACAGAAGAGAGTTCTGTGAAAGACAGTTTTAAAGAGAAATCCTTAATTGACTTCTGGATCGGGTGTAAATCCGAGTATCCAATGCTCTTCCGGCAAGCTATGCTGTTTTTGATGTCACTGATTTGTCACTAGTTACTTGTGTGAGACGGGTGAACTATTGTATATAAAAAATACCTAAATAAAGAAACAGACTAACAAGTGTTGAAGAAGACTTAAGAATAAAATTGAGTTCAATTACTCATCCAATTGACACTTTAATCAGAGGCAAACTGCAACAATCTTTGCATTAATCTCGATACAAAATGACTAATTTTGATTTCTGTTGATTTGTATCTTTTTTTGGTTGATAGTTTGTACCAATTGTATAACGTTGTTCTGATGCTATTTTCTTGTGGCATTTTTACAATTTTAACTATTTATAATGGGAAATAAGCCACAATATTATTAAAAATGATTTTTATTATATGGGGCGTCGAAACGTTAATAAAAATCATTTTTAATAATATTGTGGCTTATTTCCCATTATAAATAGTTACAATTGTATAACATTGCATGATGATTTTGTATAGCTATGAGTAATAAACGTAGGTATATCTGTATATATTTTTCATCCGACGCCCTGAAGGGCACTAAGGATTATGAGAAAGAAGAAGAAGAAGTATATATTTTTAAATAAAAATTAGAAAGCATAATTGACAAATAATCATATTTATTGTTGCCTTGATAAAAAGGTTGAAAAAGTCAATGAATAATTAAATTTAAAGTTATATTATTTACTTAATTAAAATAAAACAAACCCCATCCGTGGCTCAGTGGTAAGAGCGCCTGCCTTTGGATCGAAAAGATCCGAAAGGTTGTGGGTTCGAATCTCACCAGGGTCAGGAATTTTTCATTTATTATAAATTAATAAATGAATATAGTTTCTGTCCTTGTGGGATCGGTACTCACCGGAGGGACCGCAGACGTTCGGATACAATAAGCGTCTCTTTGCAAAGACAATGACGTCGACTTTGCAAAGTAACAAGACACTTACTCAACACACACACTACACATGACACTAGGTACCTAACTGTTCAAAATTACCGTATCTACCATGCCAATGGCCATTAGTTGTCGAGGCATCAGCTAAATAAAAAAAAAATAAAATAAAACAAGACAATGAACATGTTTTTGATAGTAAAGATGTTTCTAAAAAAATTAGGATCGGGGGTAGGATTCCTTTCCCCCGATGTTCGGTGGTACGCCAAAATCTTCAAAATATTTCAAGTGGTACGCAGTTGCTAGAAGGTTGGGAACCCCTGGTATATAGCATCACAATTTGAATGCTTCTAATACCTCCTTCCCACGGTCTACGATTCTACGGATCATCACGCACAGCTGACGACCACGGATGGCAACACACCGCAGACAGAGCTCTTCCCATGGTCCGTGACGGTCTGTGTAGGTTGTAGGTCCCTCTGTGTAGTGTTTGTTTTAACCATTTACTCGCCTCTTTTTTAAACTCTTTAATCTAAACAGTACTATCTTTTGATTGATTCTTTATATGGTTCCATGCATCGTATACATATATTGTTCCTGTTCTTATGCTCTGGCGCTGTATAATTCCATAAAGTTGGTTTATTTTGATACAGATTTAAAAAATCAAAAATTCGTTCGTTCGTCCATTCCATGTTTTTAGCAAAAAACTCGTAAAAACAATTGAAACAAACTTTAACAACACCACAGACAACTACTCGTGTCAGCGAATGAACAACTTTTGACTTGCCATCTTTAGGCAACTGCACCCATACCGCACCTTTGATCTTACCGACTCTCGACTGATAGTACGCACCAGCACAGACGTGTCTGTGCTACCACGGACGAGATACTTCCCACGGTGCGTCGGTGTGATCTGGTCTGCGTTCGTCCGCGATATTGCGGATAGTGGGAAGCCAGCGATAACTTATTTAGGATCATTTTTAATGACCATGTCTCATGACTCTATGATAGGAAAACCACACATAACATTAAGGACCTTCTTGTACCTAAACATGCACCAACAGGTTTCTGTTACACAAAACTGCTTTCTATAGGTCACAAAAGCCTTACGTGATATTTCGGTCCTGATTATTATCTCTCCCTCACAGTCATAATTTACATTTAACCAGCTACCAATGTTCTTAAAATGGTTTACTCGTTCTATCACCTCTCCATTAATTAAGAGAGTTCAGATCTTGATCTATTATTTTTCCACCTAGTCTTACTCTCTCTTGTTTGTCCTCCAAAAACTCCCTAAAGATTTCTTAGAGTATAGAATAAAAAGACGGCGTGACAAAACACAAACCTGTCGTACTCCACGTTTGATGGGTAGTTTTTCAGTACTGCAGTCTTATATCGTAGTGATCAAGTCCTGCTGCCCGTAGGAAACCGGCAAGTGTATCGTGTTGAACTCGGTCGAATGCCTTCTCGAAGTCGACGAAACAAAGATAAACGTTTTTTCTGAAAAATGACGATATAAATTATAAACACAAAAAACATATTGGCTTCTCGTGGTTATTCAACAGCAGATCCAATAAGATGTAAATTGGAGCTGGAAGGCCAGATAATAGAACAAGTGATGGAGTTTAATACCTAGGCATCACACTATCTAGCTACGGAAGGCTCGAAACAGAAGTGGAAGATCAAGTGAATAGAGCAAACAGAGCCGCAGGTTGCCTGAATGACACAATATGGAGAAATAAAAATATCGGAAAAGAAATGAAAGGCAGAATTTACAAAACAGTCATCAGACCAATAATGACATACGCGGTAGAAACACGACCCGACACAGAGAGGAAAAAATATTGCTCGAAACAGAGGAGATGAAAACCTTTCGAAAAATCGATGGTAAGACTCTATGGGACAGAGCTAGAAGTACAGATATACGACGGAGATGCAAGGTGGATAACATTAATAACTGGATAAGAAACAGAAGAATAGAACGGAATGACCACATAAGCCGAATGACAACAAATAGGGTAGTCAGGACAGCGAGAGACGGTTCCCCAATAGGAAGACGATCAGTGGGAAGACCACAAAAACGACGGAACGACAGAGGCACATTGAAAAAACAGACAGAGTCGTATCTATACAAAAAGAAGAAGAAGAAGAAGAGAAAAAAACATATTGATGGAAAAATTATTTGCTTCAAGTTCTGCAGACCCATTAAATTATTTCTTTTGTGTGTATTTTTAGTGCATAATTGCCTCTTCTGTAATTCTTCTAACTGCACATTGCTTAATCGTAATCCTTGACGTTTAGCAAAAACATCATAAAGCTATGCTTCGGCTCTGTTCAATTACAATTACCCGTTTATTAATGTCTAAGATCGTTCATCACCCTATATGGTACAGGAAATTAGTTTAATAAATGGTATAACTCAATTGCAAGTCGGTAAAGTCCTTGTTGTACAATATTATATGTAAATGTATTCTCTCGACGTCATTAGAACAAGGCTGCTTAATACATTTTTCTTGCTTTCCAATCATTTCTTTGTTTTTACCAGATAGATGTGGTCGTTAGATGAGGAATGTCTTAATTATGGTTGTAGTACGGTTGTTTTTATAAGGTTAAAATTATTAGAATTTGCAATTTCATAATATATGTATTGTCCGATATGACACATAATATATCGGTTTACTTTGTTTACTTTAATTTATTATTCTATATTCTTTAAGAAATAGCTATTTGTATAACAAGGGAGGAAAGTGCTAATTTTCCTCCCGAGAATGAAGTTTACTGCCCGACGCGTAGCGGAGGGCAGTAATCATTCAAGGGAGGAAAAGGCACTTTACTCCCATGTTATACATATGGTTTTTCCACCTTCCTCAAATAACAAGTCATTTTTTCATTTTTACTTAATTTATTTATGTAACTAACCAACAAAATTTATTAGAACTAAAACTAACAAGTAGATACAATATAACTGTCAACTGTCAAATATAAGTCAAATTATTAATGTAAACATTGTTAAATCAGAATAACAATTTACTGTTTTTTACCATTCTGCAAAATACAGAGTGTTTTTAGATAAACGTTAAAATGTATAGATACTTACGTAATAGAAAATAGATATTGTACAGGGCGTCAATAAGTTATATTTCATGAATGAAATACCATGACGTCACTTTTACTTTTCCTCCCTAGGGAGGAAAAATATTTTCCTCCCTAGGGAGGAAAAGTACAACTTTGCTCCCTACAATCAGGTCCGGAAAGGTATACTTTCGGTAGAGGTAGGTGGAAAAAATTATTTCATTGTAAGACTGTTATTTGGTCATTTTCTTCTTAGTATTATTGAATTATTTAATTATTTTTTAAAACTTATTCTACCGTTCGAGAGTACAATAGGAAGATCCGGTCATATTTTCTTTCTTTATCCCCTTCCTTTTCCCCTATCTTCGTCTTCTTCAAGTGCCATCTCCTAATCGGAGGTTGGATATCATCATCACTATCTTTACTCTATCCACCGCTGCTCTAAAGAGTTCTATAGAACTGCATCTAAACCAGTCCCTTAAATTCTTTAACCATGACACTCTCCTTCTTCCTATACTCCTTCCGCCTCTTATCTTTTCCTGTATTATCAGTCTTAGCATTTCATATCGCGGTTCCCTCATTACGTGTCCCAGATATTGTAACTTTTATTTTTATTGTGTTTATTATTTCACATTCTTTACCCATTTCTCGCAATACTTCCGTGTTTTCTTTTTCTTCTGTGTACTTGCTATTCTAAGCATCCTTCTGTAACACCACATTTCAAATGATTGTAGCTTTTTTATGTGTTCTTGCTTTAATGTTCAGATTTCAAGTACCATATTGTAGTATCGAGAACACGTAGCATGTCAAAGCTCTTACCCTCAGTTCTAAGCTAAGGTCTTTGTTGCAGAGAACTGTTTTCATTTTTACAAACGCATTTCTTGCTATTTCTTTCCTGGTCCTTATTTCTGTTGTTTGATCATTTTTCTCTGAAATCCAGGTTCCTAGATATTTGTATTTATCAACCTTTTCTATCTGTACATTTCCCAAATGTATGCTTGTTTGTATGTTTGTTTTCTTAGTTATTATCATGTATTTGGTCTTTTTTATATTCATTTTTAGTCCATATTCTTCACAGACATTGTTTGTTTTGTTTAGTAGTAGTTGGAGTTGTTCAGCAGAGCTTGCCATAATCACGGTGTCATCTACATATCTTATGTTGTTAATAGATCTTCCGTTAATTATTATTCCTTCACTTTGAGATAGCAATGCTTCTTCAAAAATGGCTTCACTATACATGCATTAAAGAGTAATAGAGACATAATACACCCCTGCCGAACTCCTCTCCTGATTTCAATTTCTGGACTGGGTTCGTTATCTATTACAATTTGTGCTCTTTGATTCCAGTAAAGGTTTGTTATTATTCGTAAGTCCCATTTGTTTATGTTTTTTGTCTTTAGAATTTGGACTAATTTTTCATGTCTTACTTTGTCAAAAGCTTTCTCAAAATCAACGTAACACACTGTGACGTTCCGCCCCTTATAGAATCCATTATTGATGGGAAGATATTATTTCATTATTTTTAGAATTATTTTCTTTCAATGGTTATTAAAATATAACATAACACCATCACAGAATTTTAAATGCTTGTGACGTCACATTTTAAGTGTGGCAACATTGGTTTGCTTGCGTTTGACAGCGTATCGATGGGAGAGGGGAATTGAATTGCCCACGGAGATCGTCAGCCAGCTAACGAGAGGGATTGGCTTTCTAGAAGTGTGTCGGAGTGGCAGGTCGGTAGCTTGATATTTTACCCACAATTTCAAGATCCAAATTATAATTAAAGATTGAATCCATCCAGCATTAGGGAATATAAAGTTATTAGTGAATACGAAGTTGAAGAATTTGAATGCAGATTTAAAATGAGTTCCGGCCTGGTAAATAAAAAATTTTATTAATTTATTTTCCGCCATATTGAAATTTTCTTGACTAACTTGCTAATTAAGTTTCATGTCGTCTATGTTCATGGTTTCTATGGTTTATTTTCATGGATCAAAATCATCGAGAGATAATTGAATATTCTTTGCTAATTTGTGCTTTCTGTTGGAAAATAGAGCTAATTTAAACTCAATTTTTTTTATATTCCTTTCAAGTCTACAGATCTCCTATCTTTTGAACCATGATCAAACAAGTATCCATTGCCTAATCATACTATATTTCATCCTTGTATAATATATCTATATACCTGTGTATATATTATAATGAAATATTTTTTCACAGTAATTATATCTTGTAGCCAAATTGAAAATCACATGTGTTATTTGAACAAGGTCATCTGATAACAACTTAATAAAGAGTCGAGCTGTCTAGTCATTCAAGTTTTTGGACTTAATGACCTATTTCTTCTTATTCCCATAGGAATAAAAACACCTCCTCGTTTCTCTTGCTTCTTTTTGACACATTGGTGGATTGGTAGTAATACCATATGTGTTTTTTTAGCCACCACTATGAAATCATAAAAAAAAAGAAAACCTAAGACCACCAAGGTAGACCACTTCTAGAGAGACGGTCACTAGGAGACCAGCCTGGAAGATCTCCATATCTATCTTTTTCGCCTGTACCTTCAACTGGTTTTTTTTTCCACCTGTTTTCTTGTACCTCCAGCAGGACAGTTGCAAGAGGGAGTTAGCACCCCCTTGTGCTCATTGCATCCCGGTCAATTTGGGGAATACACAGCAAGGAACGCACCGCAAGGAACATTGGAAGATTGTGAAAAGGGGTTTGTGTTGATGAACATTCGGTTTGCTCTAAGTAAAAATTTAGACTGTTTTTTGTGATTTTCAGGATACTTAGTTTATTCATATAGGTACTTTATAAATTTATTGCACATAACCTTTCCCTTTTCAAGATTTTTATAGTATTACAGAACAGTATAATAATTGATAGCGTTCCCCAAAGCTGCGTAACCTCCATGGTGAGAATCTCTGAGCTCAGATACTTTCCCATACAATAGTGTTGGTACTCTTATATTTTTTTTATTATTCTTTGGCTTGTTTCCCTTTTATATAACTATTTAAACTCCTTTAATTATTTTAGTATATTTTAAATTAAATTTTTCAAATTAACTTCAAATATCATTAAAAATTTCTATTATTCAAATTATTTAACTTTAACTATTAATTTTTATATTAAATTCGAATCAATCCCTAGTACCCATCCCCTCAGGAAGGTACTAGTTTTACTTGCCATTATTATTAAGAACCACGAGTCGGTAAAAGGATCTTTGGTATCCAGAACTCCGTTGGTTCACTTAGGGACTTGGTACCCGTCAACTCATTGAGTTGTACATACATATATTAAATATCTTGTTCATATTATCAGGTAGTATTGAATTAAGTGTACGTATGATATTCGTACCATTGTTATTGGGTGAGGGTAGTTACTGCTAACCAAGTGTAAGTTGTACTTTCTGTATTAGAGGTACCCTTATTCAGATTTTCTAACCTTATTAAGATTATTCTTAGATTATATTTGTAAGGTAATTCTGTAAATGACTTTCACTAGTATTTTTTTGTCATGTTAGAGTTACATACTAGTTACTTGTCTTAACTCGGAGATTGTGAAAATCTGGTAGTTACATTCAATAAATATACATTTATTGTGATTTTTTTTTCTTATTACTCCTTTATCTTGATAATATATTTTATAACTTAATAATCTTTAATAACATTTAACCTACTTGTACTACAAATTTAATATACTCTATAGCAGCGTAGAATACCTGGAAGAGGGTTAACCCAGTTATCCTTCTTCTGGCGCCCAAAAATTTATTCTATTTTCATTATATTATTATATTTACCTTATCTACTTTGTGAACAGTGTCTTAATATCTTCTTTTCTAGCCATCATTGTCATTTCCTTTAATTTATTGTCCAGCCAGAAATAGCCGTGCAAATTGGCCGAATCCTTCCTTGAGTGTCAAGTGGCCATTCTCTTGCATATTGAGCTAGCTATTCAAGTTACATCTATCTATTCATAATTTTCCATCTCCAGTCCTATATCAAGTCTATACTCTTTGTCTTTACATCTTCCCATACAAGTACTACTGCGAAGTAGTATTTTAGTTACTTCAGCTTCTTCCAACGTAGAAGCCACACATTTTTGTTCCTTTGGCTACATTAAGTAGATCTTCTTTTTCCTACTTCTGTTGGAGTTTATCACTCTCTGTGCATTCACTCCAACAGAAAATCTTCTTCTAACAGGTTACATTGGCGCCCAACGTGGGGCCTTATTTTTGGTCTGAGACAGTATTTATTTAGGTCAATTCTTCTCTTTTTATCTCAAGTTTCTTTGTTATTTCCGTTTGGTATCTCTATACACATCTTGTTACTTATTTATTTTATTTTTAATTTCTGATACATATCAGGTATTCTTATACGCTGTTTTGATTTTTGTTTATATTTTGGGACCTCATTATAGTATAGGTTTGTGCAACTTACATTCTGGGTTAAATTTGAATTTTTTATTGGGAACTTATATTTAATATTGCTATTAATAATATAATTCATATAAGGTAATTTTTATTCCTTCAGCCAATAGTGGTATAGTTGGAGGTACAACTAAGCATTGATTATTATTATATATATTTTTTCCAAAGTGGTGGTAAGTTACATATAAATAAAAATTTACTTCCAGTATTTAGGTAGTAGGTTTACTTGAGTATACATTATTTATTGGATTATTTATCCATTTATTTGATCTTATATATTTATTTGATCTTATTTATTTGATTATATACTTCATTATATATATATATATATTTTTTGCTGGCCATTTTGATTTTGTTGGTGTGTTGCGAATATTTTCTCGGTATATATATTTTGCGTGCAAACTTAGGTATCTTTCATACTTCTGTTCTTTGGACTACTTGTCAATAATTTTGCTCTCATCATGTGTGCTTTTAAAGCTGAACATCTTCTGGTGGATGAACTGGATTATGAATTAAAGATTAGGGACATAATGCCAGAGGAGTCGACAACTGTCGATAAAAAACGCAATCTTCTGAGAGGTGCTTTGAAACAAGAAGCTGGCAATAGGAGTTTTCTCCAAATATCAGCTGTATCCATCCCTTTTGAGGAACAACAGAAAGGAATCTCTGAAACATTGGACAGCTTGTCTAAAAAAATCGAAAAATTTAGGGGAACTGTAAAGGATACAGAGTATGCGCGATTAACATCTCGTCTAGGCCATATTTCTGCCCGTGTACACTTGTTACACTGTCCTACCGAAGAACAGGAACCTTTCAAGAAATCTGTTTCTCTTAGAATATTAACACTAGAGGGTGAACTTGATTCTAGAGTTAACCCCATAGCTACCTCTACTCCTAATGCTCCAGTCAATGTATCTAGTTTCACTTACTCCAAACCTGTGCAAGTACACAAATGGGGTATTTCATTTTCAGGTGAAAAACAGCACACTGATGTGATGTCATTTTTGGAAAGGGTTGAATGTCTTCGAGTATCTAGAGGTGTTTCTGAAGAGGATTTGTTTGCTGCATCTGCTGAACTGTTCACCGGGACAGCTTTTACCTGGTTTAGGAATAATAGGGGTAATTTTTCTTGTTGGTCTGATCTGATTAAAAAGTTGAAGTCAGATTTTCTTCCGTACTCGTTCCAGGACGACCTACTAGATCAAATTAAGAATCATAAGCAGAAACCTGGGGAATCTGTTACTATGTTTATTAATACTATATTAGGTATGTGTAGTCGTTTAGACACTCCTTTGTCAGATTTAGCTAAAATTAAAATCATCCTTAAATGTCTATTACCCTTTTATCATCAACAATTAGCTCTTATGGACATTCAGAACATTGATGACCTTACTATAAAGTGCAAACGTTTGGAGGAAACTTTATCCTGGTCTTCGCAACCTCCATCCACATCTCGATCCTACTCTAACTCTTCTTCTCAGCCAACTTCCTTTAGGCAACGTTCTTGGCCAAATAAGGGCCATGATCATAATGTTTCGGTTGTTAGTTCTCTTGTCTGTTGGAATTGTGATCAGCCAGGTCATCCGTTTTACAATTGTGCAATTCCTCAAAGTCGTATTTTCTGCCATGGTTGTGGCCGAGAGAACACCCTTAAAAGGAATTGTTCTAAGTGTTCGGGAAACGAGACGTCGGAGGTCCGTCCCCTGAACGTTTCTCCGTCCAACACCCAATCAGGGAATCCAACCCCATCGTCAAACGAAACTGCTGGACCAAGCACATCCAGCAACCCAAACCCATCTTCACGAAAAGGGAAAGGGGTGTCGTTCAAGAAAACAGCACACACCACAAAACAAAATTAAACCAGAAATTAATTTCTATAGATGATACGTTAGATTCGCTTGATTCAAATGATCACAGATGTTCATTTACAAATTCTTCTTTGATTGGTAGTGTTCAACGTAACAATAATAATTGTGATAGTGATGTAGTTCCATTATCTATATTAGATTCTAGTTTTGTTAATGATGATGATACGTCTAGGTTAGTTCCCTATAACGGTTCTAGACAACCAAATACTTTATATCTAGATATTAATTCTTTATTAGTTAGGAAACAAAATGATAATAGGCCATATCTCCCTATTCAAATTCTAGGACAATCGTGTTTAGCTTTGTTAGATAGTGGCTCTAATATTTCCTTGATAGGGGCACATTCATTAAATTTATTGAAAAATTCTAGTATTCCCATTATGCCCATTTCATCTTTGCAAGTATCTACTGCAGATGGTACAGTTCAGTCCATTACAGGCAAACTCCAAATTGAAATCACAGTGGCCGATTTATGTAGAGAAATTACATTCTATGTTATTCCTTCCGTGCAGAATTCTATAATTCTAGGTATGGACTTTTTCAATGCTTTCAATAGCACCTTAAGTTGTTCTGATTTTTCTTTTTCCATATCTGAATTTAATTTATCTACCCTTAGTGCTATTCATGATTTTGCTAGTTTATCAAGCTCCGAACAAAGGCAATTAGAGAGTATGATCTCTAAATTCACTACTCTTTCTTCAAAAGACAAACTAGGTCGTACGTCGTTAATATCTCACACTATCGAAGTGGGAAATCCCACTCCTTTTAGGTTGTATCAGTATCCCATACCTCAAGCCTGGCAGGCAGATTTAGAAAAAGAAGTAGATTCGATGCTTGCTTTAAATATCATAGAACATTCAACGTCGTCCTATTGTTCCCCACTCTGGTTAACGAAGAAGAAGGATGGATCCTTCAGGATCTGCTTTGACGGTCGAAAACTAAACAGTATCACAACGAACAGGGATGCTTATCCTATCCCCAGAATAGATGTGATTTTGAGCAAACTTCAGAATGCCAAATACATCTCTTCTATTGATTTGTCTAAGGCCTTCTTACAGATCCCACTGAGTGAAGAGAGCAAGAAGTATACTGCTTTTGCTGTCAGTGGTAAAGGATTATTCCAGTTTGTCACCATGCCTTTCGGTCTTGTTTCTGCTCCTCAGACAATGTGTCGTCTGATGGATTTAGTCATTGGTCCACAGTTAGAGCCCTATGTTTTCTATTATTTGGACGATATTTTGGTTGTCACTCCCGATTTTTCCCTTCATATGGAAATTTTAGATAAGTTATTTTTACGTCTTAAGGAAGCTAATCTGACGATCAATTTGGATAAAGGTCAGTTTTGTCGTCCTAGTCTTAAGTTCTTGGGTTATGTTGTTGATAACCAGGGGCTAAGGACTGATCCTGAGAAAATAGTAGCTATTAAAAATTTTCCCATACCTAAGACCACCACCCAAGTTCGTAGGATATTGGGAATGTGTGGCTATTATCGTCGGTTTGTACCGTCATACTCTACCTTGTTGTCTCCTCTTACTGATCTTTTGAAGAACAGGAAAAAGGGACAGACCATTACTTGGACTCCTGAGGCCGATGAAGCTTTTAGGCGCGTTAAAGATGCTTTAACGAGCGCTCCGGTCATGATGTCACCTAATTTTGATGAGCATTTTTATCTAATGACAGATTGCTCTAATACTGCTTCTGGTGGCGTATTATTTCAGTTGAAGGATGGCTCTGAACACCCAATAGCTTACACTAGTAAGAAGTTGAATAAGGCCCAGAAAAACTATTCAACCACAGAGAAAGAACTCTTAGCTATCATCCATGGGTTAGAAGCGTTTCGTTATTATTTGGAAGGTCGTAATTTCACTATAATTACGGACCATAGTTCCTTGGTATGGCTTCATAGTATGAAAAACCCTTCTCAGAGACTTTCTCGATGGATATGTAAACTGGCTGCCTATTCATATAAGATTGTCCATAGAAAGGCAAACGGGGTCGTGGTTGCAGATGCTCTTTCACGTGTCCACGATATTAATGTCCTAGATCTGTCTTCTTTAACCCCTGATGTGTGGTATCAGAATATGATTGATAGGGTTACTCAAGACCCACAAAAATATCCTGATTTTAAGGTAGAGAATAATGTTCTGTACAAACACACCTTTAGTCCGATAGAGTCCTTATCCAACATGTCGGAGTGGAAAATAGTTGTGCCTACGCCAAATAGGGAAAATATTCTGCATATGTTTCATGATGAAGTTACAGCTGGTCATTTTGGGTTTTATAAGACATATCACCGCATTGCTGAATTATATTATTGGCCTGGCATGCGGAAGTCTATTAAAAGGTACATTTCTAAATGCATGGTTTGTGCTACTTGCAAACCAAGTAACCTACCACAAGCTGGACTTATGGGTTCCTTCAGAAACATCAATTTTCCTTGGCAGATGATCTCAATGGATCTCATTGGACCGTATCCTCGGAGCTACAAGGGTAATACCTATTGCCTGGTAGTTGTGGATTATTTCACTAAATTTCCTTTAGTTTGTCCTCTTCGTCAGGCCACAACTCCAGCAATTTTGAAATATTTGGAGGAACAAGTCTTTTTGGTGTACGGTGTTCCCCAAATTGTGTCATGTGACAATGGTCCTCAGTTTGTATCAAAGGCCTTTAAAGATCTTTTAGCTAAATATAAGGTTCAGAAGACCTTTTATAATGCTGCCTACCATCCACAAGCAAACCATACTGAGAGAGTAAATCGCAGTATTGTCACAGCTCTAAGGTCCTATACATACCCAGATCACAGAGCTTGGGATCAATATATTCATTCCATAGCTCAAGCCATAAGGACTTCTGTCCATGAAGTTACCCAGTGCTCTCCAGCATATCTGAATTTTGGTAGGAATGTTGCTTTATCAGGTGATTATTTTGGTGTAATTTCAGACAATTCCGAAAATCTTCCTCAAATATCTGAGAACCTTCATCGCTTAGATGATCTCCAGACGTTACCTCATATTTTCGCAGACATTAGGAAGAAGTTAAAAACTTCTTACCTAAGGAACCAGCAGCACTATAATTTGAGGAAACGAGATCTGCGATTCTTTGTTGGTGATCGAGTATTAAAGCGCAATTTTGTCAAATCCAGTAAGGGTGATGCCATTTCTGCAAAGTTTTGCCAGAAGTATGTCCCATGTACTGTCTTAAGGGTAATATCTCCTTTGATTTATGAATTAAAGGACAATTTGACTAATAAGCGAATTGGTCAATTTCATGTAAAGGATTTACTGCCTGACAATACCATGGACGATGTTGATTCTTCAACTTCATCGGAAGAAGATTAACTTAGGGTTGTTTAAGCTAATATCTTCCTGTGTTTGCCTTTAGCTCGTTTTATTATGGTATAGTATTTTAGTCTAAATTTTTAATCACCAGAGAGTGCAGGACCATAGCATAATTTTTAACCTTCGGCATGGTTTGATGACTTCTCACTTATTAGTTACTTATTAGGTACCGAATTCTTGTGTAATACCGCTTGTATGAGTTTATCATTTTTTCTGTATTATGAATTGCATTTTAATTCATGGACAAATATTCTCAAGTACTAATCCAGCCAATAGTATTACCAAGTTGATAATCCCCACTTGTACTTTTAGTTTGTGTACTCAACCTCTTATAATAAAAGGGCTGTTGATTATTAGATATTTGGATATGTCGGCTCATACAAGTATTCTTGCTGAATAGAAATGGAACTATGTTACACTACCATATCTTAGATTATGTGTTATATTTTGGATATTTGATTACCTACTTATTATTATTTTTTTATATTATTTTTATATCATGTAAGTATTGGATTTGCCATATTGGAAAGATGGGGTTTTTAATTTGTTATTGGGTTACGCTATTGACATTTGTCACGGACATGTTAGATACTTTACAATAATTCAGATCCTTATTTTCTCCACAGTATAATTCTGGAATGAGTTTGGAATTTTGGTTTATAGATGAATTCTTGAGTCTTTCATATTTCTTCTTATGAACTAGTCTGTTAATGCTCAAAGTTGGTGAATACGTGGGTTCGAAATTCAGCAACTGATCACTGCTATCCGATTTCGTAATCCATGTCTTTCATGGTTGAGTATGCGGATGTTTATGCATGATAATATTTCCGGTCGGGAAACGGTGCGCAACATTTCCTAACCATTCTTGTGTAATTAGTCCAGATATTCCAGGCACGTTTTCACACGATAATAGGGAAGTTTAGTTTGCTTATTTTATGTCTCTTAGTTCATAGTATATTGATGCTTTGATTATCCATATACGTAGAGTCGTAATGTTAGTGATCAACCCGTCGGGACAAATTATTGATTTTCTTTTTAGTAGATTCCCTCTTCTATCCTCAGGCATTAGTTGTTGCTTAGATTCAGGAATATCTCCTGGATAATCCTATGTATGTTCAAATGAATATACAGTCTTATAAAAAAAATTGGGAGCTCGTTCCCGTCATATTTTGTATTTACCATAGAGTCATAGTACTTATAAGTTACCCTTCATTTTTATTATTTAGTTTAGATAGGCTCATATTACCGAATGAGGGAAGATGTAGAGCTAATTTAGTTATTTATTTAGTATTAGTGGGAATTGGTCCATAAATTTTCCTGATCGTTCTTCTTTGGATATGCTCTTATAAATCTGGTGTCCATTGATAGTCCGATTTTGGATTGAGTGTCCAATTCCACATTTAGTTTGGTTAATGTGTTTGGATTCGTTTGGTATGTTTACTATTTGTATTATTCGGTATTGGTGAGAATTGTTCCATAAATCTTCCTGATTGTTCTTCTCTGGATATGCCATTACAAATCTGGTGTCCATTGTTATTCCAATTTTGGATTGAGTGTTCGATTATTCTTCACTAATTTTAGTTATTGATTTATTTGGTGACTTTAGTATATTTACTTGCGTTAGGGTATGAATTGGCTCACACCTTTGCCTGGTTGTTCGTCCTTGGATATACCCTTTATAAATCTGATGTCCAGGGATAGTACAACTTTGGATTTGCTGCCAATTCGACACTTATTTGTCATTATAAATTAAATCTCATCTGTAGGTTGTTTGGCTTTTAAGAAAAAAAAAACCCAGTCACGTTTACTAGGACTTCGGGTCATCTTTTGCAATTCCTGTTAGTTGCTGCAGTGACCATCCTGCTTTCCCTTGATTATTAGTTGTGATTATTTGTAATCTTGCGAATCAACGGGGAATGATACACTAAGTACTACTACTTTAGTTTAATATGTGAAAAAAAAAATTTTTTAATTAAAATTTTTTTTTCTCGTGGTCAAAAGGGAATGTGACGTTCCGCCCCTTATAGAATCCATTATTGATGGGAAGATATTATTTCATTATTTTTAGAATTATTTTCTTTCAATGGTTATTAAAATATAACATAACACCATCACAGAATTTTAAATGCTTGTGACGTCACATTTTAAGTGTGGCAACATTGGTTTGCTTGCGTTTGACAGCGTATCGATGGGAGAGGGGAATTGAATTGCCCACGGAGATCGTCAGCCAGCTAACGAGAGGGATTGGCTTTCTAGAAGTGTGTCGGAGTGGCAGGTCGGTAGCTTGATATTTTACCCACAATTTCAAGATCCAAATTATAATTAAAGATTGAATCCATCCAGCATTAGGGAATATAAAGTTATTAGTGAATACGAAGTTGAAGAATTTGAATGCAGATTTAAAATGAGTTCCGGCCTGGTAAATAAAAAATTTTATTAATTTATTTTCCGCCATATTGAAATTTTCTTGACTAACTTGCTAATTAAGTTTCATGTCGTCTATGTTCATGGTTTCTATGGTTTATTTTCATGGATCAAAATCATCGAGAGATAATTGAATATTCTTTGCTAATTTGTGCTTTCTGTTGGAAAATAGAGCTAATTTAAACTCAATTTTTTTTATATTCCTTTCAAGTCTACAGATCTCCTATCTTTTGAACCATGATCAAACAAGTATCCATTGCCTAATCATACTATATTTCATCCTTGTATAATATATCTATATACCTGTGTATATATTATAATGAAATATTTTTTCACAGTAATTATATCTTGTAGCCAAATTGAAAATCACATGTGTTATTTGAACAAGGTCATCTGATAACAACTTAATAAAGAGTCGAGCTGTCTAGTCATTCAAGTTTTTGGACTTAATGACCTATTTCTTCTTATTCCCATAGGAATAAAAACACCTCCTCGTTTCTCTTGCTTCTTTTTGACACATTGGTGGATTGGTAGTAATACCATATGTGTTTTTTTAGCCACCACTATGAAATCATAAAAAAAAAAGAAAACCTAAGACCACCAAGGTAGACCACTTCTAGAGAGACGGTCACTAGGAGACCAGCCTGGAAGATCTCCATATCTATCTTTTTCGCCTGTACCTTCAACTGGTTTTTTTTTCCACCTGTTTTCTTGTACCTCCAGCAGGACAGTTGCAAGAGGGAGTTAGCACCCCCTTGTGCTCATTGCATCCCGGTCAATTTGGGGAATACACAGCAAGGAACGCACCGCAAGGAACATTGGAAGATTGTGAAAAGGGGTTTGTGTTGATGAACATTCGGTTTGCTCTAAGTAAAAATTTAGACTGTTTTTTGTGATTTTCAGGATACTTAGTTTATTCATATAGGTACTTTATAAATTTATTGCACATAACCTTTCCCTTTTCAAGATTTTTATAGTATTACAGAACAGTATAATAATTGATAGCGTTCCCCAAAGCTGCGTAACCTCCATGGTGAGAATCTCTGAGCTCAGATACTTTCCCATACAATAGTGTTGGTACTCTTATATTTTTTTTATTATTCTTTGGCTTGTTTCCCTTTTATATAACTATTTAAACTCCTTTAATTATTTTAGTATATTTTAAATTAAATTTTTCAAATTAACTTCAAATATCATTAAAAATTTCTATTATTCAAATTATTTAACTTTAACTATTAATTTTTATATTAAATTCGAATCAATCCCTAGTACCCATCCCCTCAGGAAGGTACTAGTTTTACTTGCCATTATTATTAAGAACCACGAGTCGGTAAAAGGATCTTTGGTATCCAGAACTCCGTTGGTTCACTTAGGGACTTGGTACCCGTCAACTCATTGAGTTGTACATACATATATTAAATATCTTGTTCATATTATCAGGTAGTATTGAATTAAGTGTACGTATGATATTCGTACCATTGTTATTGGGTGAGGGTAGTTACTGCTAACCAAGTGTAAGTTGTACTTTCTGTATTAGAGGTACCCTTATTCAGATTTTCTAACCTTATTAAGATTATTCTTAGATTATATTTGTAAGGTAATTCTGTAAATGACTTTCACTAGTATTTTTTTGTCATGTTAGAGTTACATACTAGTTACTTGTCTTAACTCGGAGATTGTGAAAATCTGGTAGTTACATTCAATAAATATACATTTATTGTGATTTTTTTTTCTTATTACTCCTTTATCTTGATAATATATTTTATAACTTAATAATCTTTAATAACATTTAACCTACTTGTACTACAAATTTAATATACTCTATAGCAGCGTAGAATACCTGGAAGAGGGTTAACCCAGTTATCCTTCTTCTGGCGCCCAAAAATTTATTCTATTTTCATTATATTATTATATTTACCTTATCTACTTTGTGAACAGTGTCTTAATATCTTCTTTTCTAGCCATCATTGTCATTTCCTTTAATTTATTGTCCAGCCAGAAATAGCCGTGCAAATTGGCCGAATCCTTCCTTGAGTGTCAAGTGGCCATTCTCTTGCATATTGAGCTAGCTATTCAAGTTACATCTATCTATTCATAATTTTCCATCTCCAGTCCTATATCAAGTCTATACTCTTTGTCTTTACATCTTCCCATACAAGTACTACTGCGAAGTAGTATTTTAGTTACTTCAGCTTCTTCCAACGTAGAAGCCACACATTTTTGTTCCTTTGGCTACATTAAGTAGATCTTCTTTTTCCTACTTCTGTTGGAGTTTATCACTCTCTGTGCATTCACTCCAACAGAAAATCTTCTTCTAACAGGTTACAACACATGCACATCCACATTCATGTTCATGCATCTTTGAGCTAACACATTAAAAGCAAATAACGCATCTCTGGTTCCTAGTCCGTTTCTGAACCCAAACTGCCTATCATCTATTCCTTCTTCTAGTTTTTTATTTATACAATCATGTATTATTTTCAAGAATAATTTGAGAATGTGACTTATTAATGATATTGTTCTGTATTCACTGCAATCTTTAGCGTTTGTATTTTTAGGGATAGCACAAAAGGTTGAGAGTAACCATTGTTTTGGTAAGTTTCCTGTTTTGTACACTGTGTTAAACAGGTGTTTCCCCTATCAGGGAATCTTATTTTTAATAATTCTCTTTTATAAATTTCTTTCAGATCTTCATTATTTCGACAATGGTCCACAATTTCATCTGTTAACATCTTTTAAATTTTGTCTTCCTCTATGTACGATCTAAAAGGACCAGACATCGCAAGTGACCTTCATCTCCTAATCGATACCATTAAAATTAAGTTAGCAAAAAAAAAACAAAATCACGCGAAACACCAACAGACCAACATACAATCTAGACAAAGACAAACTAAAAACCCCCCTAGGAAGACACATGAGAGGAACTTCAATCCAAAACAAGAGAACGTGAGGAAGGTACCTGGGAAGATTTGGCAGATGTTTTGACAGAAATAGCTGAAGAAAAACTGGATAAAAACAGAAAAAAATGGATATCAGATGAAACTTGGTATCTTATCGAGGAAAGAAAACAGCGGAAAAAAGATAACTTGCAAGCAATAACTGTAGCAGAAAGAGTGAATAGACAACAAGAATATGAAACAATAAATAAAGCAATTAAAAGGAACGCAAGAAGAGAAAAAAAGAAGGTGAGCTGAAGAACTGGGAAGACAAGCAGAAACAGCTGCATAACAACAGAACTAGAGAGCTATACCAAATTACTAGACGACTAACAAAAAGGGGCCCAACTGTTCGAACATTGTAAGATCCAAGTCAGGTGAATTACTTACTACGACAGATGACCAAGTAGAGAAATGAAAAGAGCATTTTAGGAGATGCTAGGTACACCCATGAATAACGCAGATGCAATTGTCAAAACCCCGCAGAATATAGCTTTGCATAAATATATTTTACGAAACCCCTTCCAAAACAGAGATAATACCTAATAGTAGCTATTATCAATTCTCTGAGAATGATTACTGAAATCTGAATTACTAAAAACTGATCCGCATCTAACTACTGAACTTTTGCCCGCCATAATCCGAGATGTGTGGGAAAACAGCAAAAAAAAGGGCAACCTCACATTGTGCAAAAATTGGAGAAGAATAACCTTGCTTACCGCCGTAAATACAGGGTGTAACAAAAATACAAGTCATAAATTTAATCACATATTCTGGGACCAAAAATAGTTCGATTGAACCTAACTTACCTTAGTACAAATGTGTACATAAAAAAAGTTACAGCCCTTTGAAGTTACAAAATGAAAATCGATTTTTTCCAATATATCAAAATCTATTAGAGATCTTTTATTGAAAATGGACATGTGGGATTCTTATGGTAGCAGTATCTTAAGAAAAAATTATAGTGAAATTTGGACACCCCATAAAAATTTTATGGGGGTTTTGTTCCTTTAAACCCCCCCAAACTTTTGTGTACGTTTCAGTTTAATTATTATTGTAGTACACTTCGCGTCAAAGAAAACTGGTACAACTCTTATAACCGAAAATCGTGTTTTTCAAGTTGTGTAAGTTGATCTTGTCACAAGTGTCATTCCAATTTCTAGGGCAACGTTGCCAGTTCAACGAAAAAATTATATCAAACTAGGTAAAAACGGGACTGTGCGACAGACCGCATTTTTTAATATACTAAAAACTAAAACAATTGTAATTTTCCGTCATCTCAATTAAGTATCCATATACATTGATTCGTGTTTTATTTTTTTTTTTTTTTTTTATTAACAAAAATCGCATCAGCCAAATTGGCTATTAGCGAAACAATAGTGGTGAACAATAATTTTTAATACATTTGTGTTTTTATATATTGTATAAAATGTTAATTGCACTTAGGAACCTCTTTAAATTTGACATATTGCACTGTAGGCCTAAAATGTCACTCAGTTTGTTTGGTATATTGTACAATATGCGCTTTGGCGTTAATGCTGCGCAATTCTCCAATAAATGTTTGATTGTTAACTTTTCTTCACAGTTGTCACATCTTGGTTCTTGTTTGTAGGAAAAAACATGACTATTAGTTAATCGCGTATGACCCAATCGGAGTCGCGTTAATATTACCTGGTCTCTCCGGCTTGTTGGTAATGTTGGCCAGGGTTTTATCGATTTTTTAATTTCGCGTAGCTTGGCCGATGACACTTTCCACTTTTCTTCCCACATATACCGCACTTTACGTTTGACCGCCGCTTTCACATCCGCACTCGTAAATGTTTCCGTACACTCCGCACTATCACTAGTTGCAGCTTCTTTTGCAGCGTTGTCTGCCTCTTCATTTCCTTGAATTCCAATATGGGATGGTATCCAGAGGAATATGATAATTTTTCCATTCAGTTGAGCGGTATGAACTTCTTGTTTTATTTTGATGACCAAAGGATTAGATGGGTAGACATATTGGATTGACTGTACCGAACTTAGAGAGTCTGTGAGTATGATATATTGGGTATTACTGGACGCATTGACAGCAAGGGTGGCCTGGTATAGAGCGTATAATTCAGCAGAGTAAATAGAGTACTCTGAAGGGAGTTTGTATTTATTTGTTGATGTTGGGGTTATGACTGCAGCACCAGTGCCTTCATTTGATTTAGATGCATCGGTGTATACTTGTGTATACTCCTTGTAATTGCGGAGTATATCATTGAAGGCGGATTTGATTAACTGTGGGTTTGTTGAATACCAAAAATTGTTGGGACCAAAAATAGTTCGATTGAACCTAACTTACCTTAGTACAAATGTGTACATAAAAAAAGTTACAGCCCTTTGAAGTTACAAAATGAAAATCGATTTTTTCCAATATATCAAAATCTATTAGAGATCTTTTATTGAAAATGGACATGTGGGATTCTTATGGTAGCAGTATCTTAAGAAAAAATTATAGTGAAATTTGGACACCCCATAAAAATTTTATGGGGGTTTTGTTCCTTTAAACCCCCCCAAACTTTTGTGTACGTTTCAGTTTAATTATTATTGTAGTACACTTCGCGTCAAAGAAAACTGGTACAACTCTTATAACCGAAAATCGTGTTTTTCAAGTTGTGTAAGTTGATCTTGTCACAAGTGTCATTCCAATTTCTAGGGCAACGTTGCCAGTTCAACGAAAAAATTATATCAAACTAGGTAAAAACGGGACTGTGCGACAGACCGCATTTTTTAATATACTAAAAACTAAAACAATTGTAATTTTCCGTCATCTCAATTAAGTATCCATATACATTGATTCGTGTTTTATTATAATGTATGAAAATATTTCAATTCAAAAATAATGATAGAAAATATATCTTGACATGACTTTAAATTACATATTATGTTTAATGTCAAATGACAATGACAAAACTGCATTAAGTTGTGTAGAATAAATAAAACATACTGGAAAAATTAAAAATTTAATTTGAAATTAATACAAAATGAATAACTTACAATTCGAAATATACATTTTAAATGTTATTTTACAATTCGAAATATACATTTTAAATGTTATTTTTTTGTATTTAGATTTAGTGCAATTCCGTTATTTGTGATGGCAACGACGAAGTGATTCACGAACAATAATTGTCAGTCTGAACACAGGTTTACATTGGGAAAAAAAAGTGTACCAGTTTTATATGACGCGAAGTGTACCATTAGTTAAACACGATATTTTAAAAAAATTTTTGCCTCTTAGTACTTTTTCGAAAAGTTAGTTTTTATCGAGATATTTTGAATATTTGTCAAATCCACCACATATTTTTATATGGCTAAGTACGATTATGGAGACTTGTTAATAATATGAAAATTTAGTTATGATTTACATTTTTAGGTATATTTTGAACCATATTAAAATAGAAGTAATATCTCGATAAAAAGTGCCTTCTCAAAAAAATACAAAGAGGCAAAAAAGTTTTAAAAACACTGTGTTTAACTAATGGTGCCGCAGTAAAAGTTTAATTGGAACATACACAAAAATTTGGGGGGTTTAAAGGAACAAAATCCCCATAAAATTTTTATGTAAACATATTAAAAAAGAAGCCGCAACTCGATAAAAACTACCTATCGAAAAAATACTAAGAGGCAAAAAAGTTTTAGAAATATTGAGTTTAACTAATGGTACCACAATAATAATTTAATTGGTTTTACCAGTTTTCAGGTAACAGTTTTCGATATATTCGAAAAAATCCATTTTCATTTTGTAAATTCAAAGGGCTGTAACTTTTTTTATGTGCATATTTGTACTAAGGTAAATTAGGTTCATTCGATATATTTTTGGTCTCAGAATATGTGATTTAATTTATGACCTGTATTTTCGTTACACCCTGTAAAATTTTCACGACCATCATTCATACTGAAAAGATTAACAAAGTTGAATTTCGAGCTAATTAAGCAGGCTTTAGACCAGAATCTTCCTACATACATAGATCATCCTACTAGAGAATAATAATAGAGCTTTTCATCGATTGTCATTTGTTTCGAGCTTCTGTCGTGTGTCACATAATATTAATATATCTACGCCATACGTCTTTGGTTTGTATCATTGATATATACCAATAACGTATGACGTAGATATATTAATATTATGTGACACATGACAGAAGCTCGAAACAAATGACTGTGAATGAAAAGCCCTATGGAACAATCGGTTGAATGGAACACACCTCTACACATGGTTTTTGTCACTTTCGAGCGTGTTTTGACAGCTTATCGCTTATCTCATGTCGCTATATGAAAAATTTTAGAACTAAGAACAAAAAATAATTTCTATTATAAAGTCACTGTACACTAGAATAGAATAGAATAGAAATATGCTTTATTGTCATGAAAAATTGTACAATTTTATCCACAAAGCTTACAAAAAGTCAAGAGAACAAAACAATAACAATTCAATTTACTAAAATTACATAAATCGTCAGTATAAATTAAAAAAATAATAATAATGAAGTTAAACAGTTAATCAATTGCAAAATTTAAAAATTTAAATAAATTGCAAATTGCATAGTCTACCTAGTATAATTAAGTTTAAAAGTTAAGCTGCTGCATATGACACCCAAATATAGTTGAAAAATAATAATAAAAATACTACTTGTGCAAAGGGTACTGTAATTTCTTAGTTATTAATTAAGAAAATCTTCTACTGCATAATATGGTCTTTCGGATAGGTAGGCTTTTGTCAGTTTACGGAATTTGGGGAAAGATGCTGCAGATTTTGTCGAGGGAGATGGTTGTAAAGTTTTTTTGCGGAAAATAATATAGATTTCTTTACTAACTCAGATGAAGGGGTCGGTAAATAGACGTCAAAGGTAGAATTTCTCGTGAAGTAGTCATGATTAGGTCTTGGTGAAAAGACATGTAGATGTTTACGAATTAAGCAAACAGTTTCTAAAATATATAAAGATGGAAGTCTTAAAATTCCGTGATCTTTGAAGTAACTTCTACAATGTGTTGTTCTTCTGAGGCCAAACAGATATCTTATTGCTCTTTTTTGTAATTTGAAAATAACATCGAATTGGGCAGCTGTACCAGAATCCCAAAAAGGAAGACCATAACGAAGATGTGACTCGAACAAAGAAAAATATGTTGTTTTGGAAGATGCTAAATTGAGTTCATTCGAAACAGATCTTATAGCACAGCAAGCTGAAGATAGTTTCTTCTTTAACAAATTAATATGGAGGGACCATTTAAGGTTGCTGTCTAAAAAAATACCAAGAAATTTTACAGAATCAACAATACTGATCTGGCTGTTATTAAGAGGTAAGGGTTGAAGAGCTCCTACGTTAAACGAGAGTAAATTAGAGTCAGACCAGGTTTTTATTGTAAGTAAATCAGAAGTTATAGTAGCATGAAGAGTTGCAATATTTGAATTGCTCCGAGTGATACTGGTATCATCAGCAAAGAGAAAGATTTTTCCATCGATTTTTAAACTAGTGATGTCATTAATAAAGATAAGGAAAATTAGAGGACCCAATACTGATCCTTAAGGTACCCCACATACAATGTTTTTGAGACTAGAGTCTGTATCATTTGCTCTAACCAGTTGTTTCCTATTATCCAAGTAAGACTGGAACCAATTCAAAGAAATACCTCGAATTCCGTAGAATGTAGAAATTTAGTTTTTTTTATCAAAATGTTGTGATTTACACAATCAAAAGCTTTGGCGTAGTCACAAAAAACGGTGGCAGTGTGAAGATTATTGTTCAGTGCCTGATAAACCTCATGTAGTACAGAAAACATGGCATCAGTGGTGCATTTATTATTTAAAAAGCAGAACTGATTTTGTGATAAAATGTTGTTTTCAACGAGAAAGGACATAAGTCGGGCTTTTATGAGTCTCTCAATAATTTTGGAGAGTACCGTTAGTAAGGCAATAAGTCTATAGTTGCAGGCATCAGATTTTTCGCCACCCTTATGAAGAGGAATAATAATGGCTGTCTTGAGGCACTCTGGAAATTTACCATTTTCGAAAGAATCATTAATCAGTGAGATGAGGACTTCCAACACATTTTCTGGGAAATTAGAAAAAATTTTATCGATAGACCATCAGTACTACAGGAAGATATTCTTTTGATACTATCGATTGTTTGGATCAGTTCAGATTTATCGACTGGTTTTATAAATAATGAATTCGAGACCTTTCTTGAATTAGGGAGATAGGAAATGGGATCTTTTTGTGGCAAAATAGTTGATGTAATATTTTTACTCACATTAACAAAGTATTCATTTAGATTTTCAGGGTATTTTAGGGAAAATGTTTGAGTAGTATGGGTTTTATTTCGAAGATCGTTTATTATGGACCAAGTTTCTTTTGCAACACTTTTAGAGCTTCCCAGAAGGTTTTGGTACCTAGTAGACTTTTTTAGCTGATTTTATAAGTTTAAGATAAGTTGTCCTGTACTTGGTGATATATTCAGTGATAGAGAGGTTGGTAGTAAATTTCTTGATGTAGAGCAGAGAACGCATATTCTTGGAAGATATTCGGATACATTTAGTAGTCCAGGGTTTGCGATGTTTTGGCTTAATTGGAATTAAAGGAAATACTTTATTGAAGATACAGATAAGCTTATCTAAAAAATCACTGAAATTATTATCCACGTCCATAGCAGGAAAGCGCCACTCAGAGGTTAAGCATAAATTTTGGAAATTACGAAAGTTCCCGGTAGAAAAAATCCTGCCTAAACGTCGGGTTTTCGAGGAGGGTTTGCTAAAGATATTAAACTTCGTATAAACTGCTTCATGATCAGATAGACCAGCATTAATAATTGTAGAGTGGACATCAAGTGGTGAGAAATCCGAGACAGTATAATCTGAGGCAGTATAATCACTGAGGCGAAATGCAGCTTGACACTCGCGTGCTTTCTCCGTCTCTTTTTAACATAGTTGTAGACTATGTTCTCTCCCAAACAAGAGGAATACAATGGACGTCTAATAGATAGTCTGTTGGTAATTATTTTGGTTAGCAGTTTCTAAGGATGTGGTAACAGGATATTGGCCTGTAATTTCGTAGTCTGTGTCTGTCTCCTTTCTTGTATAGTAAAAGTACCTGAGCATTTTGTCAAAAGGTTGGAGTAGTACCGACAAATAGGCACTACTTGATAATTAGGCTAATTTTCATTGTCTCCAAAGAAGTTTGATTTCCAGATATTAATCATCTCTTTTATTATTTCGTCGTCTACAGGAGCTTTTCCATTTTTCATCTATTTTAAGGTATTTTTAACTTCCTCGTTAATAATTTCTGGTAGTGTTTCAGATGCTACATTTACATTTAATATTCTTCGTCCTTTATCGTAGTCTTCGTGTTTTGCTACGCTGGATGAGTATAATTCTGTATGGTATTCTTCAAAAATATTTTCTTCTTCTTTCACTTCTCGTAGCACTACAACCCAGCGTGGGTCTTGGCTGACTGCACAACTCGCTTCCATCTCGAAGAGTCGTCCATGATAGTTGGGTCAGTGGGTAGCCCCATTGTTCTTAGATCTGACCATATATTGCTCTCATTCGGTATTGGTTACTATTAGAGTCGTAATCAACAATATTTATTATCTGATTTTTCTCTATAGTGATTCCTTTTTTACCTGATTTTTGTATTTTTAACACATTTAACACAGTTTTTAATACATTCATGCTCTTGTTTTTTTTTTAATATTTTAGATCTTTTCGGTATTGTCCAAGAGTTGATTGCTTTAATTATGGATATAAAAATTTCGACTTTATGGCCATAACCATAAAGTACATTAGACACATTAGCCTATTAAAATTTGCTATCGAATTTAGCAAAGCCTTGTAATAATTCGCAATTCGCACGCATGTGAATGGTAGTTGATACATCTAAAATGGAACATATCCTTCACCAGTAACCTCAATGATCATAATTTGCTAATTAGAACAAATTATAAGTTCGTTGTTTTGTGTGCAAATCCAGCTCTTAACTTCCTACTCTAATCCTTGAAATGAAATTATAATGCATTACAAGGTATCGTGTTGTACTACTACTAGGGGACTCAGCCATTTTACAGTATGACACTTTTAACATTGTACGAGTATATTATGTTTGTAGACGAGTTTAGTTTGGGAGTTGGGAACTAAATATATTTAGGCCAGGACGCATCTGTAAAAATATTTGTACATTTGGATGTTGACAGGTGACTCATATTTTTTTGCAGAAATTGCTTGAAAATAACTCATATAATAATATTTGAGTTATCCTCCCACTCAAAAAGGTCCGGAACATTGTTTAAATAATCAAAATGTCAAAAAATGAAAGAAAAATTCGATTTTTTTCTTTGTTTTTTGATTATAACTTTAAAAGTATTCATTTTAGAGAAAATTTGTACCAACATAAAAGTTGCGTAATTAAATTTCCTACAATATAGAATTGGTTAAAAATTTAAAAAATAGTCACCCTTGTTGCAAAATAGCAATAATAGCGAAAAAACCATAAAAAACAAGTACAGTAGAACCCCGATTATCCATGCTCCTCGGGACCGAAGGGTGGCACGGATAATTGAAAAGCACGGATAATCCGAACATGTATTTCTTATGTATAATACATGTGTACGTATACACATACATACATATGTACCTACCTTAAAAAAGAACAGAAAAAAATAAATCTTTCATTATGAGGCTCTCTTTCGTCATATAGAGTTTCCGTCAAGTGATTTACGATGACGCTATTTTGATAAAACCTCAAAAACGCAACTTGAGTAATAGAAAATCATAGCACGAATAATCCGCAGCACGGATTATCCGCACCCGGATAATCGGGGTTCTACTGTATTCCCAATTTACGTTTTTCAACCATTTATTCTACACTTAGGAGTTTCATATTTTACCCAGAAAAATTTTATGATATGATAAAACAATGCTGTAAATTTCATTAAGATCGGTTTAATAGATTTTGCAAAATAAATTTTGCAATCCAGCTTTCGCAATAAAAATTCATTTTTTCCAAATGTTGCAGCACTGAAAATAAAGCAGACAGCAAGTTGAATTTTTTTTACATCTAAAAGAATACTGTATACCTTTCATTTGCATGTACATTAAAATCGGTTAACTAAACGGCGTCAGAATTTTTTTTAAATAAACATTAATTTTTGGTGCTACGCGCAGGACAGCGGATACGGTCGCTTTGATTGGGCATTTCAATGACCTTTGATAATGATTGATAAATTTTAATTTTTAATACATTTCGAAATAAATAAATAAATTTGTTTATTGCAAAATAAAAACACATACTCTGTCCTTTGAAATAACACTTTTTTAGCAACAACTTTCTTTGTTCATATATTTTAACTTAAAAAATAAAAGTGTATTATTTTTAAACATATGCAATTGTTTAAACAATTTTTCACAAACAATAATCAAATTAGTTTGTTTTTTGTGGAATTAAAATATGAACATACAACAAAATATAGAGTAAACAAATAATATATTAGATAAAGATTAGAAGAAATTTTGGTGGAAATCAACTTGTGTGAATCGAACACCGCTGTCCTGCGCGTAGGACCAAAAATTAATGTTTATTTAAAAAAATTCCTGACGCCGTGGTAGTTAACTGATTTTAATTTTGCAAATTGCAAATGAAAGGTAAAGTATTTTTCTATGTGTAAAAAAAATTAACTTGCTATCTGCCCTGCAACATTTTGAAAAAACGAATATTTTTTGCTAAAGCTGGATTGCAAAATTTATTTTGCAAAATCTATTGAACCGATCTTAACTAAATTGACAGTCTTGTTATATCATATCATAAAGTTTTTCTGGGTTAAATATGAAGGTCCTAAGTGTAGCAGAAATTGTCGAAAAACGTAAAATGCGAGTACTTGTTTTTTATGTTTTTTCACAATTATTGCTATTTTGCAACAAGGGTAACAATTTTAAAAATTTTTAACCAACCTTATGTTGTAGTAAATTTAATTACGCAACTTTTATTTTAGTGCAACTTTTCTCGGAAGTGAATACTTTTAAAGTTATAATCAAAAAACGAAGAAAAAATCGATTTTTTCCTTCATTTTTTGACATTTTGATTATTTAAACGATGTTCCTGACCTTTTTGAGTGGGAGGATAACTCAATTATTATTATATGGGTTAATTCCAAGAAATTTCTGCAAAAAAATAGAGTCACCTCTCAACGTCCATCTCAAAACAGATCCATCCTGGACTAATTAACCAGATATCGAAATATGTAATAATGATAGTAGGGTACACTATGTTTTCTGTATTTTTTATATTTAATACCTAAAATTTTACTGAAAACAACAAATTATGATGATCGTTTTGATAATTTCTTCATTAAAATTATTAAAAATATTCAAAGATACAGTATTAACTATTTAGAATGGGAAATAAGCCACAATATTATTAAAAAATGATTTTTATTAACGTTTCGACGCCCAAATCGGGTGCCGTTGTCAAAATACAAAATACTATTAATATAAACAAAAATGTTGTTGCTTAGTAAAAAAATTCTTCTAATAATTTATTTAATTTGACTCATTTATATCGGCAATTCAGATACATATGGTACATTTTAAAGTAGAAGACTTTAAAATGATATTGCCAATATTTATGAGTTGCGTTCCTGGGACGACTTTACTGAAAGATAGTTCATTCGATTACATGAAATCAACCCCAACTCAAGAATATCCGTCACAAAAAATCATAGCATGTGATCTGTCTTTAAAAAGACAACCACATGCAACGGTGACATTAAAATTCTCGCGTTAGAGATCTCATAGTAAATCACGAGGGAAAACCAGGAAAAACCTCGTGATACTATCCCGACATCGTAAGTATTTGGTCTTACATTTAATTTACTCTCAAAATTAATACCAAATTCTGACTTTACTATAATTTTGTTTAAATTATAAATAATATCAATAATACATGGGTATATAAGTAATACTAAAATATAAAATATGTACTAACTCGACTATTGACTTACTAATTGTGGTATTTTCTTTCTATTGACTTCCTCTTTCAGTATGGGTATCCACATCCTACTGCATTCCACCGAGGAATTTGCGACACAATTGGTTTCGTTTAGCATAATTAGAGCCGCTTCTTTGATTTTTCTCTTTTTACTGTCTGTTTCTTTCAGGACTATACTTGAATCTCTCCACTGAACTCTATGTTCATTATCCCATGCGTGTAGACATATTTGAGATCTATCAAATTCTCTATTTTTAATATAAGATTGATGTTCACTTATTCTAACGTTTAATGGTCTTGATGTTTCACCTAATAAGTGAATATAGAATAAGTGAACATCAATCTTATATTAAAAATAGAGAATTTGATAGATCTCAAATATGTCAACACGCATGGGATAATGAACATAGAGTTCAGTGGAGAGATTCAAGTATAGTCCTGAAAGAAACAGACAGTAAAAAGAGAAAAATCAAAGAAGCGGCTCTAATTATGCTAAACGAAACCAATTGTGTCGCAAATTCCTCGGTGGAATGCAGTAGGATGTGGATACCCATACTGAAAGAGGAAGTCAATAGAAAGAAAATACCACAATTAGTAAGTCAATAGTCGAGTTAGTACATATTTTATATTTTAGTATTACTTATATACCCATGTATTATTGATATTATTTATAATTTAAACAAAATTATAGTAAAGTCAGAATTTGGTATTAATTTTGAGAGTAAATTAAATGTAAGACCAAATACTTACGATGTCGGGATAGTATCACGAGGTTTTTCCTGGTTTTCCCTCGTGATTTACTATGAGATCTCTAACGCGAGAATTTTAATGTCACCGTTGCATGTGGTTGTCTTTTTAAAGACAGATCACATGCTATGATTTTTTGTGACGGATATTCTTGAGTTGGGGTTGATTTCATGTAATCGAATGAACTATCTTTCAGTAAAGTCGTCCCAGGAACGCAACTCATAAATATTGGCAATATCATTTTAAAGTCTTCTACTTTAAAATGTATCATATGTATCTGAATTGCCGATATAAATGAGTCAAATTAAATAAATTATTAGAAGAATTTTTTTACTAAGCAACAACATTTTTGTTTATATTAATAGTATTTTGTATTTTGACAACGGCACCCGATTTGGGCGTCGAAACGTTAATAAAAATCATTTTTTAATAATATTGTGGCTTATTTCCCATTCTAAATAGTTAAAATTGTAAAAATGCCACAAGAAAATAGCTTCAGAACAACATAAAGATAAAGTAGTACCACCTATCTAAGAGACTCATTAATATTCACCTCAGCAGGGTGCTAGTGTTGGAGGTATAGAATTCCATAAAGAAGGAATCTACCTGTTTTATGAAATGATGCCTTGTTTATGTAATTTCACACCTCCAACAATAGCACCCTACTGAGTTGAATATTAATGAGTCTCTTATGGTAGGGGAGCAAAGTATGCTAAATGTGCAGTCACTCGAGCGCTTTGGGGACCTATTGGGTTATGAAGAGTAGATTCTAAAACCAAAAAAAGTTAAATAAAGTTTTCCATTTTAGTGGGAACTTGTCCATTTTTAATTTAATTTTCCATTTCCAACAATCGTTTTTTTATATTATAGCGCCATCAATTCATAATTCTAAAAAATGTCTCGAATAAAAGTTACTTATTTTTACGTAAGGAATCCAAATCTGCAATAAAAAATGGGGTTCCCATTGGATATTTTAAAGTAACCTCCCATCCCACCTCCGTGGGGGGTCGTGTTTGTGCCATTCGATAGATTTTTCAAAAATTTACCCCCCACCCCCCTCCGTGGGAGTCTTGTTTGGTATCAATCGATAGATTTTTGAAAAATATTGAGTACGTATTTTTTAGTTTTTCGATCTGTCATTCATTTCGCGAAATATTCGCTTTTTTCTTGTGAAACTTTGGGACTCACCCATTTCCTTACGCCCCGCTCAAATCGTCAGATTTTTGAAATATACACTATTTTGCATGTACTTAACTTACCTTATCTTAATCTGACAATTTCGAGTATTTTTAAGGATAGATTTTTTTTCGGCCCTCCCTTAACGAACTCCCCTGCATTAAGAGCCAATATATGGTAGAGGTACATTTTCAGGGTACAAGGTTTCTCCCCATGTGATAATCTGACGCGCTCGACTAACTGCAAAAATCCCCGCTTGGGCTCCCCTACCATTATAGATACCTGTTACGAGTATATACTTGCATTTTAAACTTCTCTTTATTTGAATCATCTCTATAGATTCACTTCGTGTTTTCTAGCACTATGATCACTAAAAACACGTAGTGTTTAATATTTATTATTTTGTCTTGTAGTGTCTTTCACAGGTGATAAATACTGTTCCTTTGACGTTTTCATAATCACGAGGAATTCATACTATACAGGGTGTTTCTAAATAAGTGAAACAAACTTTAAGGAGTATTTTACCAACATATCTCCGCAAGGGCCTCGTTTCCGACATGGGGTGTTGAAATTTTTCTTACATACTGATAATTTATTTATTGCTCTAAAACCAGTTGAGATATGCAAATGAAATTTGGTGGGTCAAATGGAAACAAGATAGCTAATAACGATAAATGTAGACATATTTTTAAAGGCCGGAAATCGAAAGACTACTAGTAAAACACTCAATTACAATCAGAAAAACAAGAGAGATGTAGAAGACCACGAAAAATATGGTCATAATTTTCTTATGAAGATGGTACAGGCCAAGTTTCTAATCTATGCTTGAAGAGGAAGAACAAGATTAACATAAAAAGTTAAGTCTACGCATATATTTATGTGAGAACCGCTACTGACAAGTAATTCTTTTTGTAGGAAAATCACACATATCAGATCGCCATTGTTATAAATATATACCAACGACAGAAATTTAATATATTTCAAAACAATGTGAAATGTCAGGGACAACGAGTTAACCGGAAAAACAATAAACATCCACCAGTTTTACTTTATAGGACATGCATGCAACAATTACGTCTTTTCTATTTTGAATTCTACGTTTCATTAATAGCTGTCCACACAGATTTCATCGAGTCTAACCTAGTCGAGATTATTAGTCTCAGATACATTTTAGTTTAAGCGATCGGTTCCACTGTTAGTTGATGAAAATTCATTTATCTAAGACCTTTTTTTTAACTAAAATTTACAGAAAAAGCCCTAAAATTAGTTTTTCTAACATCATCATCATTAGCGCTACAACTCTTCGTGAGTCTTTGCCGCGTTTACTATTGCCTTCATGTTTGTCGGTCCTGTGCCACTAATTCCCATTGTCGCACTCCCATTTTCTCTAGATCTTCTTTGACTGCATCTTTCCACCTTTTTCTAGGCCGCCCTACAGACCTTGTTTTTCTAACGCCAGAGAAAAATCCAATACCTTTGGCTTAATTGATGGATTCGACCGTTACTTGATGGAAGTTCATTTTATCTAACAATAAAACACTGAAAACGTTTGTTTTCTATACTTCCACAAAATTTATTATAACTAAGTGACTACAGCTGTTTCGGCAGAGTGCCTTTCTCAAGTGATTTAGTTTACTATGGGTTTGCTTTTTTAAAGTCTTTAACTGCAGATGTTGAGGAGTGGGGAACTGTTTGTCTCGAGTTGGTCATTCAGAATTATATCTGTATTTTTCAGTTTATTAATTTCCATAGATTCTAAAAAAGATAGCTTAAGGCCTTTATTTTGAATATGCAGAATTTGAAACTCTTCATTGAAGGAATGATTATGATCTAGAAGGTGAAGTGCATATGTAGAAGTGTCTGTTTTTCTATTGTTGAATGCCCTTTTGTGTTCTGCTATCCGTTTGTCAAAAGTTCTGCCAGTTTGACCGATGTATGTTTTCGGACAGTCACCACAAGTTAGTTTGTACACACCACTCTGTAGTTGCTTTCTCTTTTGGCTTTTATTGTTCTTAATATATTTGCGTAACTTGTTGTTAGTTCTGAAAGCTGGTGTTATTCCTTTCTTTTTTATGTATCTGGCTATTTTTGTTGTTATCTTGCCAGTATATGTGAGAGAGCAGAAGGTACTGGGTTCTTTCTGTGGCGGTGGATACACTAATTTCAGGGCTTTCTTATTGAGTTTTTGGTTTAAAATTTTGTTAACTGTTTGTTCGTTATAGCCGTTGTTTACTGCTATTTGTTTAATGATGTTTAGTTCTATCTCGAAGTTATTTTTTGTCATGGCAGCCTACCATAGCATGATACATAGACTGACAGAAATTCCCATGACAAAAAATAACTTCGAGATAGAACTAAACATCATTAAACAAATAGCAGTAAACAACGGCTATAACGAACAAACACTTGACAAAATTTTAAACCAAAAACTCCATAAGAAAGCCCTGAAATTAGTGTATCCACCGCCACAGAAAGAACCCAGTACCTTCTGCTCTCTCACATATACTGGCAAGATAACAACAAAAATAGCCAGATACATAAAAAAGAAAGGAATAACACCAGCTTTCAGAACTAACAACAACTTAAGCAAATATATTAAGAACAATAAAAGCCGAAAGAGAAAGCAACTACAGAGTGGTGTGTACAAACTAACTTGTGGTGACTGTCCGAAAACGTACATCGGTCAAACTGGCAGAACTTTTGACAAACGGGTAGCAGAACACAAAAGGGCACTCAACAATAGAAAAACAGACACTTCTACATACGCACTTCACCTTCTAGATCATAATCATTCTTTCAATGAAGAGTTTCAAATTCTGCATATTCAAAATAAAGGCCTTAAGCTATCTTTTTTAGAATCTATGGAAATTAATAAACTGAAAAATACAGATATAATTCTGAATGACCAACTCGAGACAAACAGCTCCCCACTCCTCAACCTCTTCAGTTGAAGACTTAAAAAGGCAAACACATTGTAAACTTTATCACTTGAGAAAGGCACTCTGCCGAAACAGCTGTAGCCACTTAGTTATAATAAATTTTGTGGAAGTATAGAAAACAAACGTTTTCAGTGTTTTATTGTTACACCTTTGGCTTACATCATACTAACACATAAAATAAGAAAGAAATAACACCACCAGCCAACAGCTTTAAGAACAAGCAATATAGATGAACAAGGAACAAAACGAATCAAAAGAAAAAGCACCTATATGGTGGTATATAAATACAAACTTGTGGTGACTGGCCAAAAACTTCTACATTGCTAAAAGATGAACCCATTGGAACAAAAATCGATCTGCTTCAATATTTTCACAAAATCTGGTGAATATGGCCAAATAACAGGATAGACTCCTTTAAATACGTTGTTTTATTTTGCAAAGGTAGAGGATATTACTGATATTTTTTTAATTGTGTTACTCTCTCTTACGAATTAGACAAATTAGGCGCACAATTTTTAATCCAATCTGTATCATATTTCAAAAAATAAAAAGATACAAAAATATAGATATAAGAAAAAAGTTTAAAAATTATCCCCTTGTATTTATATCGTTTCTACCTTAAATATGAAAAGCCCTGTATATACTGATTTTTTAAAATTAATATACATTAAATGATTGAGCGACCTTCACCTGAACGGTATTATTGGATGCCCTTGAAGAAAAAATAATAAACGTATTCAATTCAACCGTAACTGGGAATATCACCTTGTCAATCTAGCTTGGTTACTTCCTAAACAAAGCAAGTGCAATAACATGTCGCATTGGAAAAGGACATTATGTTGTCTGTCTTTATTAATTGATCTTTGTCTCCATTTCATGAATGAATTTTTTCAAGATTTAAAAGAACTATGAAGGGCAATATGAAACTAACGAAATTTTCTTAGCACAAACTTTTTTGAGGTCTTAATAAAATACATATCAAACAATGTAAAGGATCAATAAATAAAATATAGTTTAAGGGGATGGGTACGAACTTTCGGCTTCAATGCTATTTAAATGGGATTAATTTTTTTTGAATCCTGAATAAACAACTAATAAGTATTTTTGAAAAATTTAAACGCAGAATGAAAGATCACATTATTACCGAGGGCCGAAAGTCCCTGAAAACTTCTATAATGTTTATTTTAATAAGTTACAGGGGTGAAAAACTAAGGGAAAATTTAGTGAGATTTTTTATTTCAAATATCTCATTCAGAAGAAGAAACTTTTTATTCATTCTAAGGGACTTTCGGCCCTCGGTAATAAAGTAATCTTTCATGCTGCGTTTAAATTTTTCAAAAATACTTATTAGTTTTCTCAGGATTCGAAAAAAATGATTACATTAAAAATTTTGACAGGCGTCAAAATTTTTGCATTTTGTTCCTTTCTCCTTAAGATGTTAAAATGGATATTTACATATATGTAAATCGTTTTAAAGGCATAAATAAAGACAAGAATAATTGTATGCGGAAGAACAGAGACATTGAAAAAAAAATCGTAATAATTGGCAGGAAGCCTTGAATTAGCCTTCCTGCTCTTGGTTGGTTAGTCACTCCCACACAATAAGTTCACAATAAATAAAATGAAAATGAAATGAGATAGTTAGAATAGAAATATGCTTTATTGTCACTGAAAATTATACAAATTTTATGGACAAAGCTTAATATAAAGTCAGAAAAAATAAATAAATAATAACAATAACAATAACAAATACAATTTTCTGAAATTTGATAAATCGTCAATATAAAAAAAATACAAAAATACAAAATATAAGTTAATAAAGTAAAGAAAAAAACAAAATCGATATATTGCAACAATTAATAGAAATTGCAAAATGAACATACAACGAAGTAAACTATAGACATAGGACCTAATAAGTTTAAGCTGCTGCATGTGACACCCAAATATAGATAAGTTGGTTACTTGTACATTACTGTAATTTCTTAGTTAGTCATTAAGATACATACGCTTCTACTGAATAAAATATGGTCTTTTAGATAGATGAGCTTTTGTCATTTTACGGAACTTGGGGAAAGCTGTTGCAGATTTGAGTTGTAAAGAAAGATGATTGTATAGTTTTTTTGCCGAATATAATATAAATTTCTTTACTAACTCAGAGGACGGGATCGGTAAATAAACATCAAAAGTTGAATTTCTGGTGGAGTAGTCATGATGAGGCCTTGCTGGAAAGACATGCATGTGTTTACGAATTAAGCAAACAGTTTCTAGAATATAATATAAAGATGGAAGTCTTAAAATTCCGTGATCTTTGAAGTAACTGCAATGTGTTGTTCTTTTGAGGCCAAACAGATACCTTATTGCTCTTTTTTGTAATTTAAAAATAACATCTAATTGTGCAGTTGTACTAGAACCCCAAAAAGGAAGCCCATCTCGAAGATGAGACTCGAACAAGGAAAAATATGTTAGTTTAGAAGATGCTAAATTGAGTTCTTTCGAAACAGATCTTATAGCATAGCAGGCTGAGGCGAGTTTCTTACTTAACAAATCGATATGAAGGCACCATTTGAGGTTGCTGTCTAAAAAACACCAAGAAATTTTACAGAATCAACGGTAGAGATCTAGCTGTTATTAACAAGCAGGGGTTGAAGAGCACTTTTATAGGATAAATAATGCTACTGTCTTATCCACGTTAAAAGAGAGTAAATTATAGTCTGACCAGGTTTTAATCGTAAGCAAATCAGAAGTTATAGTTGCATGAAGAGATGCAATAGTTGAGTTGCTCCAAGTGATACTCCATCAATTACTTTTCTATTACCGTTTTAATTCTGTGTAGGTGATCATTTGTTCCAAAGCCGGTACGAAATCCCGCTTGCTCTATTAGCTGGTAGAAATCATTTTTTTAAAACGATTCGTTACTATTCTTGTAAGGAGTTTGTATAGGTGACTAAGAAGGCTTATATGTAGGTCTGTAATTTTCTAATTCATGGGGATCTACTTTTTTGTACATTAGAATTACCTCAGCATTGTGCCATTTGTCAGGTATATTACTGTCCAAAAGGCATAATATGTTAAAAACGTTTTTATTTTCTCAAGTATTCAAGTTCCTCCGATTGTGATTGCATCAGTAACTATACAATCTTCGCCTGGAGATTTGTTATTCTTAGCTTTTATTAAGGCTAGTTTTATTTCGTCTATTATGATTTCCGGTAGTAGTTCTGATCCTTGGTTGACAATGCCCTTTTTCCTTGTTAATATTTCTGGTACTTGATCTTTTTTGCTTTATGCTTTTGTTGGCTTGTGTACAGCAATTTGTAAAAGTCTTCAACTATTTTAAGGGTTTGTAACGGTCACGTTACTAACTTAACTCTTTAATTATTTTTATAATTATTTTCCTTCGCTCTCCCATTTAAATTCTCTAATTCCTCGTATAGGACCACTGACGTGACGTCATACCTCGGTGATGGAACATACTCCACCTATCGAGAATTATTTCGCGTTCGGTGAGTTTGACGTCGTACTCTTGGAAGGAGAGACGAATGTTCATCACTTGACCTGTGGCTGTAGGTGAAGTTGGTTGCTACCATAGAATATTAGAATGGCGGTTGGTTTTTTATTTTATAACATCAGTGAAAAGAAAAAAAATTACCACAAATGGTTTTCTACAGTAGGGTGGCATGTGGGTAGAACAACCCCTCTTGGAATCGGAATAGAAATCACCGGTAATAAAACCTTTTTATAATAATTTTTTTTGTTAGCCTTGAATATTAAAATATTAGTCCCATTGTTAAAATTTCTTAGTCAACTCATTATTTGGATTTTATGTAGATTCGATTATTGAGTATTCATTCAAAGAAAATTATACATTAATATATTTTTTTGGTTAGACATAACCAAACATATGCAGTCCTCAAATTAATATTGGAAATAAGTATCATTTCTCTGTAGGTTTTTGAATATCCAATATTTTATAAATTCAATATTTTTACAGATATTTCCTTCAATTAATCATATTCAAATTACAAATTCCATGTCATTTGTTCATGTATTCACACTCAAAACAGTTCAAGGTTACCTGAGATTGGTTTTTGTTCCAGTTTTAATGGTCGGTTTTTCTATACTATTGCTTCTAAAAAGTTCCTCAATTATTTCTTCTTCCCTTTACTTTTTGCTCATGTTTGAAATGAGAAATAAAACTGGGAATACTTTTTTTTAGCCATTTTGGAGTAACCACATGGTGAACTCATAGCCCTTTGACACCTAGGGAAACCACTACAGCCACAGTCAAGTCATCATGGGAGTATGTCGATTTGGGAGCAAGCTATGGGAGCGTTCCAGCTCAATTTTCGTCTTGGCACCTGGGCCTACAGGAGCCATGGGGTCGCACCATCCTGGTGCATCATTTTCTAGGATGCAACCGCAACCTCGTTTGGGAACATTTAGTGAGGTGTTTTAGTAACTATTGGTTTTTTTTTATATTTCAGACTATCTGTTAAATACACTATATTTTTTTTTTCCAGATTTAGTTTACCTCTGGTTTTTTTTTAATATGACATATTTGTATATTAGATTATTTGGTTCCCAAACTTTGTATCTACGGTAACTTCTTGTGCACAGGAATAAGCCTAGAGAAAATTAGGTTTTTAATACTTTATTATTGTTTTGATATTGGTTTATGTAATTCGGGTAAATTTATTTTTTTAATATTACTAGCTTGTTTCCCAAATATTTTACTGTTATTCGCTTTATTCCATTTGTTCAGTTAATTTAGGTCATCGTCGGTATTTATCTCAACTTCATTTCTACTTTAGTCAATTGTATATTTAACTTTATTTATTCATTATTGTATTTTCCCTTAGTGAGGCTTGGGCCTATTTATTTGTAGTATTTTCATCTTTGTCAGTTTCCTTTAGTTGTACGTAGCAGGCGTACTATAACCATTTGGTAGAAGACTCATGTGAGTGTACCCTATATGTTAGTGAGAGGTACTTATACCTGTAATTTTGTAACAGGTAACATTGTTGTTATCTTAGGTTGAACATAACTTTTGCAAACTTTTGTCATGTTAGAGTCACATAATATGAACTTGTTTAACTCAGAGATTGTTAAAAATCTAGTAGTTATTTTTAATGATACCTGGGAAAATGATCGAAGATCATTTTCATGGCGCCCATGATTAGTTAGTTTTATTTATTTTGTTCGTTTTTAGTCATTATTTATCTCCATTCATTTTCAGTATATTATTCTTATTTTATTATTTCATCTTCTAATCATCATTACTATCTATATAGAGCTACTGTTCTTCGACAGGCATGCAAACGAGCCGTATCCATCCTTGAGTGTCAAGTTGCTCTCTTGCATCTATAGCTAGCCAACTCTATTCAGTTTGCCTCTGTCTCTTCCCACTTCTACTTCTATCCCTTCTAATTCCCCTTTCTTCAGTACTACTGCACTTTAGTAGTATTTTTTTTTTATTTTTCCTATTACGGCTTCACCGCTGAACCCCCTTTATTTTCATCTCTTCTTTACAGCCCATCTCTCTACATCTATGTCCCATTAGTTATTTATTTATTTTTTTTTCCTTACTTCTGTTGGAGTATATCTTTCTTTTTACTTTCACTCCAACAGAAGTTTTCTCATTTTTGTTACAGGTTTCCTCCCTGTTGGTTGCAAGATGACCATTTCTATATTTAATCTTTATTATCTGCCCTGTCCCCGTTCTTAGTCTTCTTCTCAATACTTTCATACATCTATTGTTCTCAATGGAGAACAAGGAGAACTACTTATCTGGTTCCTTGCATCTTCGTATCGGATGCTGTTAGGATGCCTGGCTGGATAAAATGAGTTGTGTTTTGGTAGGGTTGAGAGTAACTCACTATTTATTGCACCACCTCACTATTTTGTTTAGTTGATTTTGCATGGGCGTGGTAATGTCACTGTTGTAGACTGTGTATAAAGTTTGAGCTAAAATTGAGCCCCAGGAGACTCCAGCTTGTGGTGTGAATGGTGTCGAGTTCTAGTTTGAGTCAGCTCACTCTGTCTATGTATTATAGCCTGCTCTATTAAGTTTTTTCGATGAGTCCATAATTATCGAATAGAAAATATACAAAGATATACTAGTCTATACTAATTTTACAATCAAGATACAGTAGAAATAAACAAACCAAGACACTTCAATGTTACAAGGAGCGTTCCCAAATTATGATTTTCAATGTATATATTGTTGTGATCTGCTTTCTATTAATTTGATATTCATTATTATTTATTTAATTGTCGCAAATCATATATAAAAATTAATAAAAATTCTTAGGGTGCCTTTTTTCCATAAAAAAAATAATTAAATTATCTTAGATTATACTTATCCTTTCTCGTGGCTTCAGTATCTCTTAGTTGATCCTTATTGGATAAAAATAGGAAAAGGAAATAAATAGAAATACCATAAATAAACACATACAAATACCTTTATTATCAAAAGCAATGCTCTGTAAATTTATCAATTAAATTCTGTGGGCATAATTGTCCAAATGAAACCTTTATCATATAAATTAATCTAATTCAAAAAAAAAATTATCGCTTTGTTCTTGATACCATCAATAAAACAAGCTAAAAAAAAATTTGGTATTCGCAAAATTACTTATACTTCCTATTAAATTTTTGAAATGTTGGAATCTTAAATGCATATGCTTTTACTTAAAAAAAATTAACTTCTGATTATAAAGAAAATCTATCACATAGGTTGTTGACTAACCTTTTTGATTCACACACAATGATGTCTCCTCTTGACCCAAACAGCTCCTCCTTGTTGATTATGTTAGGCTACCAATCAAAGCCCTCTCCGTTCTCAGCAAACAATCCAGCAGGATACCAGCTACTATTGCACCAAAACACAAGCCAGGCCTCTTTTTGCCAGTACTCGTTCAATAACTCCAAAACTCTCTCCTCTCTTTCTCTCAACAATAATCTCCTGAGACCCAAGTATCTTTTTTTACTTGGTGTCACAAATAATTTTAATAACGATAATTCTTGTAACTTACTCTCTTGGACTTTACAGAATCAAAGAGGTATTTCTTCTCGATTTGATTTGTCTCTCGTTCCACTTTTCAGCTACTCTCACTATCAAAACCACCACTAGTACTTGCTTCTGAACTACTCACGAAAACTTTTGACTGCTCCTTTCGGATGCCGGTAACACAATAATCTTTCTTTTCCAAACTGTCTCAACATTCAAAACCTCTCTTTCCCCCTTCCAAATTGCCAAGCCAATCAGAAACATTTCTCTTTTCCATTCGACAAACCAGCCATTCTTTCAAACAATACGTCTACTCAACTAATCACTTTTCGGAAATTATATAAATTTTTGTGTTTAAACAAACAGACTTAAAATTCCAAATCTCTCTACCTTTATTTTTCTAAAAACTAATAATTAAAATTACCTGTGGTTTTACCTTCCCCGTAATAACAAAACAATCTTTTTAAATTATAATCCTAAATAAATGTTCCTTTCCCTTAACTTATTTACAAATGTCTTTAATTCATGGAAAAACTCATTAAGGAGAAACCACCTTGCGTGAAAGCTAACTTCTAATAAATATTTACAAATCAATATACAGGGTGTATCAAATTTATGTGCCCGCGTTATATTAAAAAAATTAAATTTTTATTCTATCTTTGATTGCCAAATTGATCCACAATAATATGTACATTTTATAAATCTCAATTCATGATTTACAAAGTTTATACATTGTAAATCATGATTCGAGGGTGCTCATCGTAACATTGAAGTGTCTTGGTTTGTTTATTTCTACTGCATCTTGATTGTGAATTTAGTATAGAGTTCTAGAGGAAATAAAAAATCCAAGAGCGCGAATAGACAACTCAGTCGAATTGACTGTCGTCCACATCATTAGCCACTGGCAGCTAATAATAATAACAAGGAAAAGAATCCGAGGCGCCCGCGTGCGTCATAATAACTCCGCTAAGAAGATAGGACACGACAAAGCAAAAAATAATTCAAAGTTGTCGAAGTAGTTCAATGATTCATTATAAATGTGTTATCTTCTCTAGTGTCAACAATGACTATATAAAGAACAATGTGTGATCATTGATGGTTAAGCGGGAAGGTGACACGAGGCCAATGCACTTATGATCGTTATTTGTGCCAACAATGCATTCATTGGCCTTTATGCTGCCAAAGTTGTAAATTACATGTGCCTATATATCTCTAATGTAGGTGGTATTACGTTAGTACATGTTAAACAATAATTTTGAGGATATCTTTCTATAATCATGCATTATTTCATCTATTTGCTTAATATACTACATAGATGTTTTCTGATCTCGTTTATGTTCACTGTTCAATTTAGCTGGTTCCAGCATGGTTTTGGAGATCGTCAATTAGGACAGTACAGTTATATTTTATGTATATTCCACAGATATATAAAATTATTGTTGATACACATTACAGTCATCATCATCATCATTCTCTTTACCTTATCCCTATGCGGAGTCGGCTTCCCTAATTGCATTTCTCCACACAATTCTATCTTGGGTCATGTCAATGTTAATCCCCTTTACCAACATGTCCTGCCTTATCGTCTCCCCCAGGTCTTCTTTGGTCTTCCTCTCCTACTCCTTCCAGGAATCTGCACGTCAGCTATTCTTCGTATTGGGTGATTAACGTCTCGACGTTGAACATGACCAAACCATTTTAAAAAATGCTCTCTCAGTTTGGCATCAATTGGTGCCACACCTAGACTTCCCCTAATATACTCATTTCTAATTTTATCCTTCTTTGTCACTCCACTCATCCATCTAAGCATTCTCATCTCCGCCACATGCATTCGTTGTTCCTCTTTCTTTTTCACTGCCCAACATTCAGTTCCGTGCATCATAGCCGGTCTTATGGCTGTTTTATAGAATTTTTCCTTCAGCTTCATTGGAATTTTTCTGTCACACAACACACCACTCGCTTCTTTCCACTTCATCCATCCAGCCCTAATTCTACTGCATGCATCTCCATTACTCTGTAATACCGATCCTAGGTACTTAAAACTATGTATTTATTGCTTTTCACAATCATTTCACCATCCAAAGATACCATTTTATTTGTAGTAACTCCATCTTTAAATGAACATTCCAAATACTCTGTTTTTGTCCTACTAAGTTTTAAACATTTTTCCTCCAGAGCTTGTCTCCACTGTTAAAGTTTTTGTTCCAAGTCTCTTTCACTATTACTATTTCCTATTAACACTACATCATCAGCATACATTAGGCACCATGGAATGCTACCCTGTAGTTTCGCTGTTATCTGGTCCAAAACTAATGAGAATAAATAAGAACTAAGCAGCGAGAGCCTTGGTGCAATCCTAATTTCACCTGAAATTTATCCGTCTCTCCCACACCTGTCCTAACACTAGTCGTTACTCCCTCATACATATCTCTCACAATCTTTACATATTCGCCAGGGGCTCCTTTCTTATTGAGTGCCCACCACAGAATCTCTTGAGGAACTCTATCGTATGCTTTCTCAAGATCAATGAATACCATATGAGCGTTGGTCTCTTTATTCCTGTATTTTTCCATCAGTTGCCGTATAATGAAAATTGCATCTGTTGTTGATCTGCCCTGCATAAAGCCAAATTGATTATCGGATATCTCGGTTTCTTCACGTATCCATCTATCAATTACTCTCTCCCATATTTTCATGGTGTGGCTAAGTAGTTTTATAGCCCTGTAGTTTGTACATTGTTGTATGTCTCCCTTGTTTTTGTAGACAGGTACTAATATACTGCCATTTACTGGCATTTGTCTAACTTCCATAATTCTATTAAATAGACCTGCAAGCCAACTTATTCCTGTCTCTCCCAATGCTCTTCATAATTCCCCAGGAATATCATCTGGTCCGACTGCTTTTCCTTTCTTTATTTTTTGAAGCGTTTGAGCCACTTCCTCGTTTGTTATTCTGGTAACCATTGCTGTTACTGTCTCCGTTAACTCCACAGGCTGTCTGTCAAATTCTTCATTTAATAAACTGTCAAAATACTTTCTCCATCTCTTTTTGACATCCTTTTCGTGAAAATAGTATTTTATTATTTTCATCTCGTATACATCTAATCTTATTAAAACCTCTTGCTTTCTTTGCTCTCTGTTTGGCTATTTTATATTTATATACCTTTGCTTCGCCTTCCCTGGTATCAAGTTGATCGTACAGGTTTGAATACGCTTATGCTTTAGCTTTTGCTACTGCTACTTTCGCTTCTTTTTTGGCGACCATATAGTTTTGAAGATCTATGTCCGATCTGGTTTCTTGCCACTTTTTATATAATTTTCCCTTCTCTTTTATTTTTCTTTGTACTTCATTTGACCACCACCAAGTCCCTTTATCCTCAAACTTCTTTCCTGACGTTTTCCCAAGTATTTCAATAGCCGTCTCTCTAATAATATTGGCCATTTCTCTCCAAATTGTGTTAGGGCTTCCTTTCATGTTCCAACATATTTTTTCTACTATTCTTTCCCTGAATAGACCTTCTTTCTCATCTTTTAGCATCCACCACTTGATTTTTTGTGGTTCTCTCCGATATTTTTGTTTAGTTTCGCTTTTTACTTTGATGTTCAGAACAAGCAGCTTATGTTGTTGGCTTACTGTCTCACTAACTATTAACTTGCACTCATTGCATTCACGTATGTCTTCTTTCCTTATCATGAAGTAGTCTATTTGGGATTGATGTTGTCCACTTTTGTAGGTAATAAGTTGAGTTTCTCTCTTTTTAAAGAACGTGTTAGCAATCGCCATATCCAATGCAGTTGCTAATTCAAGCATGTCATCTCCAGCTTCGTTTCTAGTTCCAAAGCCTAATCCCCCATGTATTGTTTCATATCCTGTCTTGGCTTGGCCCATATGTGCATTGACACATTACAGTCATCACTCATCATAAAAGATAATTGGACATTAACACTAGAACAAAATTACCAAATGACAAATTAACTTGGAGAATAGTAATGGACAAAATCATAGGAAACATTAGAAAGGTAGGACTTCTCTTCTCAGATAGCCCATTCCTCTAGATCTAGATCCATCTCGACCCCTGTAACTTCCTCTTCTTATAACTGCTACTCCAAATGTCTCAGAGTTCAATTTACGCTTCACACGCCAAGTCCTCTGAGATTTTCCTTTAGCTCATTCTACTGCTTCTCATGGAATCTTGTCAAAGAAAGATTTACTTTTATCATAATACACTTCATGTTGACTATTTCCAGCAACTGTTAAATTTTCAGAATCATTTTTTTTTGTTCACATCTCCATTCACGTCAGTCTTAGTTTAGTAGGTACTTACACTTTCAGCTTCATCAATTTTCATTTTTCTCAACTGACTTCTAAGTTTCTCAAATTCAGCATTGATGGCCTGCTAGATATCATAATGATTGTCAAATTTCAAGGTATTTCTTTATCTATTTTCACCAGTACTAATGTTGTTTCTATAGCCTGGGCACCTTGCTCTACTTCTAATCCTCATCGGACCTCTATTGTTCACTCAATTACCTCTGGGATGCTCTTGGTACTGTGGTAGTGCTGTTGGTATCCTTCATTGTGTTGGTTTGAATATCCAACATGATGTTGGTCACTGCATTGGGTATTATTCTGACGTGATCGGCCAATGGATTGTCTGTTTTTCTGTTAGATGACATTGGCATTGCTCTCTCTAGAATCTCTTTGATTGGGTAGTTGGATTGATTTCATAAATCTCTTCTCGTTGTGGATTGATCTTCCCGCTTGAACTCCTTGATCGGTAGATGGTTAGTAAGGACAGAAAAGAAATAAAATTCCTTTGCATGCAGATGACGCAATCCTGACCGCGACAAAGAAAATATCATGATTCAATTTGGGGATTTTTAGCACTCTACGTTCTTAGCCTCCGGTTGCTATCAAAATATCCAGTTTCTTCGAAATTGTCTTACTTCATCCACTATCTTGAAATATGATGATGATAATAATTGCGTGATATATTTCGATATTCTATAGATTTTTTATTAGTATGGCTACTCCATTATATCCTCTATTTTCAAATATATTATGTAGTGTTAAATAATTTTTATGGGGAAAATTTAGAGAATTAATTTTATGTCAAAAACCACGAGATCATAAATTTTCATCGCCCTGTATATAGCTAAAATTTGTAAAAAAGAATTTAGCCGTAAGCAGTGTTTCATGGAAAGAGGAAATGTTTAGTGGTAAAGATTCTACGAACGGACTTATACAAATTAGGCAATGAACTAAAATACGGTCGGATTAGAAAGTTAATGCATCTGCGGTTGGAGTAAACAATGGACAATGTTTCTAAATGTTTTCGCAGAAAGAAACGGATCGTAAACAATTTGTTTAGTTTTAGAATATAGGGTTTTTCTGGGATATAAGAAAGCATTTAATTTTAATATCTCCTGGAAATTTGACAAGACAGAAAATTTGTATACAGCACTATTTGTTTTTAAGAAAGGAAAGTAGGGATGTAATGTGTAGAGAGAATGCTTGTGATTGGCGAAGAGATTGATGGAGGGAGAACAGAGTGGTTGAATCTCAGATTGATGAAGGAAAAAGAGTTACTGTGCAATTAAGATCGGAAAGGAGCAGTCCAGTTTGAAAAATAGTAATTTTGTGTAAAGTGGTGAATTTGGTGGCCGTGTAAGCAGATTCCTGTTGAGACGAAATCGTGATCGAGTCGAGAAGTACAATCTCCTCGTGTCCGAATAGATTCCAGTTTTCTGTCTGGAACGAGTAGCCGGTTTGTATCAATTTTGCACAAGATATCGAGCTGAGAGAAAAAATCTTGGAATTATAAAGATGGCTATTGTTTGTATCGAGTCGGAGACCAAATAGAGGAGAGATTTCGGGCGAGTGCTGTTTTTTGTTTGTGAAACAGTTTGTTGGAGAAAGACCGTAGCAGCATCCGAGGAGAAAGTGTGGGAGGACCGAGGACAACACAATGCATGAGAAGAAGTAAAGAAGATAAAAAAAAGATTAGTCAGATTATTTGTGAAAAGGAGAGAGTTGTTGTATATTACATACCATATTTGTTTTTTGTCAATTTAACAGTTTTACAGCATAATTTATTCATTCATAAATTCATAGAAGATATAAGTAATCTATTTAAAAGGTGAAAATTAAATTTTGTTTTTTTTTCCATAATAAGAACAGTCTAACGAATCATTTAAATGAAATATTGTTAATAAGAAAGGAGGTAGTAGAATTAAAGATTAATTTATTAGATAAAAAAATTTTACAACAGAATAAAGTTTTAGCATACATTTTGAATCTTATATTTATGGTGTAGTATGTAAATAAATAATATTTATAAAATTTATATGAATTTGAGTATATTTATTTTCCTTGTTTTGTCCTGGATAAATTAAGCAAAGAGAAATACTAGAAGCCACAAACTAAAGCATTAAAATCAATTAGCCCTGATAATACTTCTTATTGGAAAGTTTTCATTAAATTTTGGTTTTGTTTCCATGAGTAGCAATTAAAATAATTAATTAATTAATTGAATTAATAAGATGCTGATCAATCTCATAGCAGAGAGAAAATACAGAGCATAATAGTAGACAGTGTGTTTTTTATTTAGAAATGTCAGTGATCCCTTCAGTGTGTTTCTGCTCTAGACCACATAATGTTTATATTTTGTCTTATTAGTTCTGTCCCTACTATCTATATAAATAAAAATGAATGTTTGTATGTATGTATGTTCCGTATAGACTCGCAAACTATGCATTTGATCGTATGATGACCTTAATCAAAGTTGTTGTGCATGAACCCGGGATGGTTTCTGAAGTTGAACGGTCTACCTAAGTGAAAAGGGGCTTGCCCCCCCAAAATTATTTTAAATTTTTTTGGCCAAATTTTTTTTTCTTAATTTTATACGATGTAGAACCAAAATATACATACAATCCTAAATTTTCACTTTTTTATCTCCAACCGTTAATTTTTAATAGCCATCTAAATATTACCTCTTCTATATAAATAAAAATGAATGTTTGTATGTATGTATGTTCCGTATAGACTCGCAAACTATGCATTGGATCGTATGATGACCTTAATCAAAGTTGTTGTGCATGAACCCGGGATGGTTTCTGAAGTGGAACGGTCTACCTAAGTGAAAAGGGGGCTTGCCCCCCCAAAATTATTTTAAATTTTTTTGGCCAAATTTTTTTTTCTTAATTTTATACGATGTAGAACCAAAATATACATACAATCCTAAATTTTCACTTTTTTATCTCCAACCGTTAATTTTTAATAGCCATCTAAATATTACCTCTTCTATATAAATAAAAATGAATGTTTGTATGTATGTATGTTCCGTATAGACTCGCAAACTATGCATTGGATCGTATGATGACCTTAATCAAAGTTGTTGTGCATGAACCCGGGATGGTTTCTGAAGTGGAACGGTCTACCTAAGTGAAAAGGGGGCTTGCCCCCCCAAAATTATTTTAAATTTTTTTGGCCAAATTTTTTTTTCTTAATTTTATACGATGTAGAACCAAAATATACACACAATCCTAAATTTTCACTTTTTTATCTTCAACCGTTATTTTTTAATAGCCATTTAAATATTTAACATCTATATATATAAAAAATTCTCTTTCTTAGTATTTGTTGCCATACTCCTCCGAAACTACTAGACCGATTTTTATGAAATTTGGCAGTTATACTCCCTGATGAGTTCGCTATCCAACGGTATATAAATCGTCTCTCTAGCTCAATTAATTTCCGAGATAACAAAACGAGCCCGTAGGACAACACGAGAGCACGAGAGACGACATTAAGCACACGAGAAGAACGGGCGAAAATTGTACTAACATCCGTGAAATTATGAAGTTTTTAATTTATCGATTACTATTTTTAATGTACCAAAAATATTTCAAAATTTTGCCGAAGGACCATGTCTCTGGTATAATAATCAAAATTTTGGCAGATGCTTTTATAGAGGCGCATCTCTGGTATAATAAGTAAAATTTTGGCGAAGGCGTGTATCTCTACTACAATAATAATTTTCCCCAAAAAACTAGCGCAAGATCACTTCGCTCTCTGTCTCAATAGGTCCGTCCGTCAGTTTACTCTTTTTAATGCTTTTAAAATTTTACCAAAATACAGAAGCATAAAATCAAACTCTATTGTTGATCAAAAAATTTTTCTATAAAATATTTTGTAGAACACCTACGTTTTTTAGAGTTTATACAATTATTACAGAGAAAAGCAACTGCCGAAAGGTCACATTTACTCAAAGTTGATTGCTCGAATGAAAAAGAAAATTGTATATCTAAAATATTTATTCACAATAGTACAAAATATAGACATAAGAAAGATAGTATAATAGAACAAATTATATGATATTCCACATAATATATAATCGTATATTAATTTATGCTGAAAACATCTTTATTATAAATCTTAAATATGTTTGAGCTTTGGAAATATAAGAAAAATAACGGCAGAAATTTATTTCCGCTCTAGAACAAGAACAAAGTTTAAATGAACTAAAAATTGAACAGTGTGGTCCTTCTCAGAGGCATTTTTCAGTATGTCACTAGTAACCGCAAAAAAGGTAAGTCCGTGGTAATACACATTTATAACATTTATTATAATCTGACATTTAAGTTAATTGTGACAGTTGTCAGAATCGTAATCAGCCAAATATGAAAAGGGTATTGCAACTTAACCCTTTAATTTGCAATTTGGTATAAAAACAAATCAATTGTGTTTATTGCATTTATAAAATGTTATTTTCTTTGATTTGTATAGTCTTATAAATTGTACAGATTATAGTCGTATATATAATTCCTAAATCATTTTTTGTTCGATTATAGCGCCATCTATCAACAACTAGAATAAATGTTATAACAAACTGTGATCACGGACGTACCATTTTTTCTGTCACTTCCAACTTAATGCGTTAGAAAGAAATCGAAAACCTGTGATGCACTGAAAGATGCCTCTGAGAACGAGTATCCATAAGTGGCAAACAACCTCAAAATGATCATAGAAGATATAGAGATAGTGTTGATAGGTTATTGCGTTTAATAAACAATTACATATTATGAACCACAAATTAATATCTGTGATTATATACGTAGAATATTAAATAATTTGTCCTATTAAATGTACCTCTCTTATATACCTACAAATTTTGCATTATTGTGAATAAATATTTGGACATATAATTTTCTTTTTTATTCGAGCAATTTTTATTTCGATCAATTTTTATATCGAGCAATTCATTTTCGAGCAGTTGATTTTGAGTTATTGATCTCTAGCAATTGCGTTCGACCAATTGATCTAGAATTAAAATTATGACACATTATCTAATTATGACACATTATCTAAGGTGCAACGAAGTTCACCGGGTCAGCTAGTGTAAAAATAAAAATGAATATTATGAGCCTTTAATTTTGGACTCAATCGATATTTCAGTGTGCGCTTGACTGTTATTCACGATATTATATTTATATCTTGAATTTTATGGAAAAGAGACAAATGCACAATGCCAAACAATAAAAGTCCGGTACATAACGATAATCTAATTAACTTTAATACGCATTTTATGACTTTTTTATTACTTTAACACTATATCCTACTACCGAGACCAATCAAAGGTTCTTATTTAACGAGCAATAATTTCTTTTCCTTGGCATACTCTAGCTATAACAAAAATTGTGAAACTAATAACTGACGTAGGTTTTGTTATGAGATACACAACGGCCATAAAATATGGGTCATTGAAATAAATCAGAATCTGTGGTGAGTGAGTCTGCAGGTATGTTATTATCTTTCTTTACTAAGGAAATGTGGTGTAAGAATTTTTACTACTTATGGAGTAATCGCAATAACATTATTGAACTTGCTAATTAAATGACAAATTGCAGTTTGTTGGATAACGCGTTTTACTACGGTTGCTAAATGAAATTAAGTGCCATTAAAGTATCGGTTATTTAATGAAATGAGAAACGCTGTACGTAGAATTACAGACAACAGGGCAACAAGTCCCGATAATTTTCAAAGACCTTTCAGCTAGCGGGGACACATGAACGGAATCTAATTTAACCTAAGCTACATTTTTTCATCCATGGCTATGGCCGAATGGAAACAAGTTTGAAAAAAAAAATTGGAGCATTATTTCGTTAGCTAGCAAAAATAATTTTTTTTTAAATACCACAGTGCCCTGCTAGATTTTTACGAATTTATTACCATCCTAGTAATTTTTCACCCCTCAACTACCTCTTGCGGGTAGTCGATAGTTCTATTAACTTATTTAAGTTGAAAAAAATCCGTTTTTTACAATTTTGCTGTACTCTACTAATAACTGGAAAGTGTTCTGGTAAATTTTTAGTAGACTTTCCCCACTTTAATATTTTTTCACCCTTCCACTAACCGTTATGTCATGTTAAAGGAAGCAAAATAAAAAAAATCATTTTTAAATTTTCAAGATTTTGCTACTCATTTACCACCCTAAAATAATTGTTTACCCTTAAAGTACCTGTTATGAGAAGCCAATATTTCTGTTAGGTTGAATATTGAACTGACAAAACAAAATTTAAAAAAAGATATTTTTGATTTAAAATAAAAAATATTTTTGATTATTTCAATTATTGTGACCAATAGAAACTTACGAGAATAAGTAAATGTGCGTCACATTAATTGTGATAAAAATGTCACTAAATGTTTATGTCACTGAAGGAAATAATTCGCTAAAATTATTAATGTCCACACAAGTGAATAAAGTTTAAACTAAAAGAAAATATGGTTCAGATTTGATTACAGTGCAGTACTATTAGTTTATACATTTATTCACTTTTGTGGATATTCTTCTTCTTCATGTACCGTGCTCGATTATCGAACGTTGGCTATCAAATTGGCTATAGCAATTTTGTTAACGGCACCTCGGAAAAAGGATGCAGAGGATCTGTTATACCATTCTCTCAGGTTTTTAAACCATGACGTTCTTCTTCGACCTGCCCCACTTCTTCCGTCTACCTTGCTTTGTATTATTAAATGGAGTATATTATATAGGGTGTCCAGAAACTCTACCGACAAACGAAGACAGGAGATTCCTCAGATAATTTTAGGACAATTTAACCCAATTCACCTAGTCCGAAAATGCTTCCTAAGGAAGCTAGAGCTCTTTGAAGATGGCGTCATGTAACTAGTTTTTCTTAAATACCTCCAGAACGCTTCTATTTAGAAAAACGAAAATTGGTGTACCGACATATTTACTTTCCAGAAATGAATCGATTCCATCCATTACGAATTTCAAGTACCGGTCATAGGCGTCCATTTTGGGTAGGGCAACGGTTATTTATTTTATCGCCTAACTTTTTTATCTTTAATTTTTAAGCATTTTTGACTCTGAATTATTAAATTGTGAGGTATTCTAGTACTAAAAGGTACTCTTACTTTAAGTCGATAGGATACACCGTTTTCTAGAAAAATCGATTTGAAAATTTTTCGTTCTTTAAATTTCAAAAAAGAAGATTCAAAAAAAATTATTTAGAAAGATGAAAACTGGTACATTTATTTATATTCCAGAGATTAATCGATTTCATTAATGGCGAATTTCTAGTTCCGGTCATAGGCGTCCGTTTTGGGTAGGTCAACAGTCATTTTATAGCATAGCTTTATTATCTTTAATTTTTAAGTATTTTTGACACTAGATTATTCAATTATGAGATATTCGAGTACTAAAAGTTACTCTTGCTTTAAGTTGGTAAAATACATCGTTTTTTTTTATTAATTTTTTTCAACTTTTTTTTTCAAATTCCCAAAACCAAAAACTTTCAAATCGATTTTTCTAGAAAACGGTGTGTCCTACCGACTTAAAGTAAGAGTACCTTTTAGTACTATAATACCTCACAATTTAATAATCCCGTATCAAAAATGCTTAAAAGTTAAAGACAAAAAAGTTATGCGATAACATATTCGTTGCCCTACCCAAAACGGACGCCTATGACCGGTACTAGAAATTCGCAATGGATGGAATCGACTCATTTCTGGAAAGTAAATATGTATACAAATTTTCGTTTTTCTAAATAGAAGCGTTCTGGAGGTATTTAAGAAAAACTAATTACATGGCGCCATCTTCAAAGAGCTCTAGCTCCCTTAGGAAGCATTTTCGGACTAGGTGAATTGGGTTAAGTTGACTTAAAATTATCTGAGGAATCTTCTGTCTTCGTTTGTCGGTAGAGTTTCTGGACACCCTGTATATCTCTGGGTGTCGCATAACATGGCCAAAATATTCAATTTTTCGATTTTTAACTGTTCTGACGACTTCCGTGACTTTTCCCATCCGGTGCAAAACATGTGGAAAATTGTGGATATTAAAGGAAATAATTCGCTAAATTTATCACGGTGAATGACAGGACGTGAAATGCAATTTTAGATTTTCCTTGTTGAGTATTTCGGCGCTTTGTTATGCTTTGTTTTTCCAACTTAAAAAGCTCAAAGGATAAATAATTTCGAATTTTATTTCGTGACTTATTATTCATAGATGGTGCTAATTAGTAGCATCTTTTGTAATTATTTTGATTATTTCATTCATAGGAGATTCTGACCAATAGAAAGCTACAGAAATAAAAATTAAACTGATTATTTTTTGATGATTTTAACTTCCAATCGTATAGTAAGATATTTGATCACGTGTTTAATTCTGTCCAATCAGATTAAAATTATACTTAGAATTATCTACTGTAGAAAATTACCAATAGAATTTTTTTAAGTAGATTATTTCTATGTTATGTTATGTTTTTTATTTCAATTATTCTAATTGTTTAAAAGGTAGTAAACTTTGCATCTGTGGCTTTTCGTTGTTTTCCTCGTAATACGAGAGATGTCGCTGAATTGCGTCTCAGAGGTGGGTTCATTGCATTGCGTTGGTTTGCCTTAAATTGGCAGAATTGTTTGTATTTCCTTCAGAGTTGAGACTTCTGAGCTTCACCGATGAGGCATAAGGAGACTGAAATAGCTATATGGAGATGGTGGTCCAACTCTGAATCAAATATAAACAAAACCTGCCTTGATCTTTTTTATCTTTATATATTATTTCTGTTTAATGGCAACCAGTTTCCTAGTTTTGACAACTGTCACATTTAAGAAAATATCTATAATATACGTATTAAAAAATAATCTTACGAATATCACACGACAGTAAGAATAAATAAGAAAATAATGCTTCATTTTTACTCAAATTTGTTGTCATTGGGCAATAGCCACTCGAGGTGTCTATTGCCAGACAACAAATTTTCGAAAAACTGTCGCATTCATTTATTCTCACTCTCTTGTGATATTATACCCGATAATTACCCCGAAAGGATCAGTTCATTGCCTCTACCCAGGTGCTCCGATGAAGAAACGGGTATTCCGAAATACGTATAAGCACATAGTAAAGGTTCTGTACTGTAATCAAATCTGAACCATCTTTTCTTTTAGCTATTGTATAAAATAATTTATTCATTTTAAACTGTTCGAAAAGCCCAGTCGAATTAACTTGTGTACGTGGAACACTATCTGAACGTTGATTAGATGCGACCTTGACTGTTTCGAGTTCCGTTAGTTTGAGCAAGGTCATGTATTGCTCACGGCCTGCCATTGCAGCAGCCGCAACGATGCTATGTCGCCTTGCTCGCACTCGCACTCGCTAACGTGCGCCATGCCATCAGTGAATTATTATTAATTATTGTAGTGTGTATTTTCTTATACGGATTTCAAATTGTACTTATAGGTGATTTGAAATCAAGAAACTACTTTTAAATATTATATTATACAAAAGTAGGTATTTATTTATTTGGGTATAATCACAAATGGTGGGGTAGGATTTTACAACTTTTTTGCCTCCAGGATACAGAACCTCTAGGGATTATTAATACATAAAATAGGTAGAACATAATTTTTCAAGGAAAAGGATACATCCTTTAAACTTCTCATAATGGAGGAATCTTCAAGCCAAAAGGCGATGCGATTATACTCGATTTGAAAATGCATGATTTGAAAAAAGCACAGATTTTGTACCAGAAGATTACAACAGTGGTCTTTATATAGAACTATTTAAAGCAAAAATAATATAAATATCGATACCTTTTGATCTTAGTTTGGTAAAACAATTTGGACCACCTATAATAATAGCACACATTTTTACGCACTATTATGGACCACATTTATAATAGGACCACCCAAACGAACACAATACAACATAACATGCAAAAGCACACACTCTCACACAATAATAATCCCACCTGAATGAGTCTTGCATAAGTACCCATAGAAACATTATGCATGCAATTCATTGGGCGAGGAGGATTGATCCAGGACGAATCATCCTAGCCCTAATGCTCTCCAGACACTCATCCATCCTCCATAACCTCCCTCATAGCACGTTGATGCGCTATGAGAGGCTACTTGGTTACTATAATAATAATGCTTCTCAGGTGAGAGTCTTAAGAAATGAGTCTTGACGTCTTCTCCGTGTGAAGTCCAGGACAGCCTGAGACGCCTTAGTCCCGTGGTCTTCTTTTTCTTGTCGTCTTTATGTATTTTGCGTTTCTGAGCATCGAGCTTCCTGCTTTCTTAAGTCTACTAGAGAATTTCGACTGAGCAGACTTCATGGCCTCAACACTCGGATGGGAAAATAGGCTTCTCTGGTCCGGTTTTCGTTGTTGTTTTGTTAGTATTTCTTTGGTCAGCATGTGCCATTTGTTGTGTTAGTTTTTTGACGAGACTGGGTTTTTTTGTGTTTTATGATTTTTTGAGGGAATTTGCGATGAGAATCGACTGAGGGTGGGAGTTAATCTAACGTTCTTATATGCTATCTCTTCTTAGACATTGCCAAGCGGTTGCTGTTTGGATCTTCTGTGTTTCTTCTTGCTTTGTCGTCCAACACGCAAAAGAACAAGCGTACAATAGAGAGAAAGCAAGTTTACTTTACCATAGTGAAGTAGAAAAAAGGCAAAAAGCACATAATTAGCATGATTAAAGTTTTTAACATATTAGACAGTCATCGATAAACATTCATTGGTAAAAATCAGATCAATGTCTTTCAATAATGACCAATTTTTTACACTGTAGAGAATATTTAAAGAAGAAAAAACTATAAACCAAACGTTTCAAGTGATATTTACTAGGACTTTGAAAAAATCATCATCGCCATTGCTGCTACAGCCTTATAGCAGAGCGTCGACCTTCGTATATTTCTCCACTTAGCCATATCCATTCTTTACCAATCCTTGCCAGTTTACTGCACCTATTTTTCTAGCATCTTCATCTACACCATCCTTCTTAAGTTTTGGCCTACCTTTTCGCCTACTTCCCACTGGCTGTGACATAGGGATTCGTCTAGGAGGGTTGTTCTGCTGCGGTCTTGCTACACGTTCTGACCATCTTACTCTTCCTATTTTAATGGGGGATATTATTTGTTGGTCACCAGATATCTGTTTATATTTGTGGTATATCTCATAGTTGTAAATCCTCGTTCAAATACTGTTTTCACAGACGCCGCCGCATATTCCTCTCAGGATTCTTCGTTCAAATATGGCAAGAAATGTTCATCTGTCCTCTGTCTTGGAGATTGTTAATCGATCCATATGTCAACTCTGGCAGTATGAGGTTTTTGTATATTGTTTCCGCAGCCCAAAATAGCACTTGTTTGTCGGTTTGTCAATTATTCTGCGTTTTATTTCTTTCGTTATGGAATTGTATTGGTCATCAGGGAGCCTAAGTAGGTATGTGAATTTGTCCACAATTTCAAAGGTAGACTTAATAACAGATTGAGAACCGCCGTTTCCGGCTGTGTTGTTAGACTTTTCAAATATTCAAATAATTGCACTGGTGCAAAGACTATTAGGAGACCTTTCAAATGAGATATTCCATACAACTAAGTATGTGTGTGTGTGTGTGTGTGTGGTTGAAAAAAATGACTGCGGATTACTGGATCCATTCGCCTAACCGATTTTTATATTTTGAGCTCATGAATTGCTGCACTTTATAATTTCTTTTTCATTTTTTTTTATTGTGGTTAACAAAAGTGTTTGGTTTTATATATTATATTTTTTCTTATGTATATATTTTTTCTTAATAAATTGGCGCCAAAAGTATCCACAATTCAACCTTTAGGATGGAAAACTTCTACCTATTGATATGATTAATTTTTTTTTAATTCTATTTTTTTTATCCTTTTTTTTTTCTATTTTTTTCTATTTTTTTATTAATTTTTTTTATTTTTTTTATCCTATTTTTTTTATTTTATTTTTTTTTATTCTATTTTTTTTATTCATTTTTTTTCCAAATATATACATATAATTTACAATTTTAAACCTATATTACAAATGTGTTTATACAGTGTTTTATATACTTTTATATCTTTAGATATAAGTAATTGGGACCCATATTAAGCTGCACCCCCCACCATCGCGAATAAAGTTCGGACTAGGCAAAAAATTTAGTGCTATTTATGTGCTAATTAGTTGCTCTAATCCGAATTTTGTTGCTCAAACCGTTGACCAAGAAATCGCGTTGAAAGTGGGGGGGTGCAGGTTAATGGCAAGCTGCACCCACCCACACCGAAAAAAGCTCAAACTTCTTGATTTTTTTGTTGAAAAATTTAGTGCTATTTATGAGCTAATTAGTTGCTCTATTCCGAATTTTGTTGCTCAAACCGTTGACCAGGAAATCGCGTTCAAAGTGGGGGGGTCCAGCTTAATGGCAAGCTGCACCCACCCACACCGAAAAAAGTTCAAAATTATTGATTTTTTTGATGATAAATTTAGTGCTATTTATGTGCTAATTAGTTGCTCTAATCCGAATTTTGTTGCTCAAACCGTTGACCAAGAAATCGCGTTGAACATGGGGGGTGCAGGTTAATGGCAAGCTGCACCCACCCACACCGAAAAAAGCTCAAACTTCTTGATTTTTTTGGTGAAAAATTTAGTGCTATTTATGTGCTAATTAGTTGCTCTATTCCTAATTTTGTTGCTCAAACCGTTGACCAGGAAATCGCGTTCAAATTGGGGAGGTCCAGCTTAATGGCAAGCTGCACCTACCCACACCGAAAAAAGTTCAAACTTATTGATTTTTTTGGTGATAAATTTAGTGCCATTTATGTGCTAATTAGTTGCTCTAATCCGAATTTTGTTGCTCAAACCGTTGACCAAGAAACCGCGTTGAAAGTGGGGGGGGGGGGTGCAGGTTAATGGCAAGCTGCACCCACCCACAACGAAAAAAGCTCAAACTTCTTGATTTTTTTGGTGAAAAATTCAGTGCTATTTATGTGCTAATTAGTTGCTCTATTCTGAATTTTGTTGCTCAAACCGTTGACCAGCAAATCGCGTTCAAAGTGGGGGGTCCAGCTTAATGGCAAGCTGCACCCACCTACACCGAAAAAGTTCAAACTTATTGATTTTTTTTGGTGATAAATTTAGTGCTATTTATGTGCTAATTAGTTGCTCTAATCCGAATTTTGTTGCTCAAACAGTTGACCAGGACATCACGTTGAAAGTGGGGCGGGGCCAGCCATTAGAAGCACAACGAAACACTTGTATGTTCACTAAAACAATGAGCAATAAAATCAGGTAGCGGTATAATTCGATGGTACGTGTTCCCTAAATTATTTTAGTAGCAAATAATATATACGAGTAACTTATTTATTTAACATATAACAGAGACACCTATATAGCGCGGAGCAAGGTCGGGTGGGATAAACTAATGCATTTGCAAGTTCTACCTCTACGGTTAGCAACAAAATCGGATACCGATATATTTCGATAGTACGTATCATCATCATCCAGCCTTTTTCGTTCACTGCTGGACATAGGCCTCCCTCATTTTTGTCCATTGTGCTCTATTTTGAGCACTTTGCATCCAATTTCTTGACATTTTCTTGATCAGTCCAACGAGTAGGTGGTCCTCCTCTACTTCTTTTGTCTAATCTCGGCCTGCACTCAAGTAATCTCTTCGTCCACCCCCCATCACTGATTCGGGCGACGTGTCCGGCCCAGTTCCATTTAAGGGTGGCAATTCGGGAAATTACATCGGTAACTCCTGTTCTTCGCCTTAAGTCTTCATTTCTAACTCGGTCACGAAGCGATATACTCAGCATTGAGAGTAATAAAAAAGACTATCGAATACAATCGACCACTCGTTTTGGCTTTTGTAGATTTCCATAAAGCCTTTGATACGGTAGAATTTGACAAAATTCTGGAAGTACTACAAGCATGCCGCGTTGACTACCGATACACAAGGTTAATTTACAATACATACAAGAACGCAACTATGTCGGTGACACTACATAAAAACACGGACCATATCCCAATCGGCAGAGGAGTCCGACAGGGCGATAACTTATCGCCTAAAGTGTTTACCGCAGTACTAGAATATGCTTGTAAATAAGTGCACTGGGGAGAGCGAGGCCTGAATATTGACGGTAGAAGATTAACAAATTTGAAATTCACAGACGACATAGTTTTGTTCTCTGACAACCTCAAGGAGATATGTACCATGCTACATGAACTTTAGTTAGTGTATGCCAGTGTAGGTGTCTCAAAATAAACATCTCCAAAACAAAATTCATGACAAACCTAATACCTAGCGGAAATATCAATATTGGAGACAACGAAGTAGAGCTAATGGAAAAATACATATACCTTGGACACGAAATAAAGATCACAAGAGTCAACCAAACATGCGAACTACGAAAAAGAATAAACCTACCCTGGTCAGCCTATGGAAAACACAAAGACATCTTTAAAAGCGATATACCAATCTCTCTAAAACGTAAAAGATTTGACCAATTTATGTTGCCTATGATGACTTATGGTGCCGAAACTTTTACATTGACAGCTACAACTTCTAAAATTCTGCAAATAGCCCAGAGGAAAATGGAAAGGTCAATGCTGAGTACATCGCTTCGTGACCGAGTTAGAAATGAAGACTTAAGGCGAAGAACAGGAGTTACCGATGTAATTTCACGAATTGCCACCCTGAAATGGAACTGGGCCGGACACGTCGCCCGAATCAGTGATGGGGGGTGGACGAAGAGATTACTTGAGTGCAGGCCGAGATTAGACAAAAGAAGTAGAGGAAGACCACCTACTTGTTGGACTGATGAGATCAAGAAAATGTCAAGAAATTGGATGCAAAATGCTCAAAATAGAGCACAATGGACAAAAATGAAGTAGGCCTATATCCAGCAGTGAACGAAAAGGGCTGGATAATGATGATATGTACTATCGAAATATATCGGTATCCGATTTTGTTGCTAACCGTAGAACTTGCAAATGCATTAGTTTATCCCACCCGACCTTGCTCCGCGCTATATGTGTCTATGTTCTATGTTAAATAAATAAGTTACTCGTACATATTATTTACTACTAAAATAATGTAGGGAACACGTACCATCGAATGATACCGCTATCTGATTTTATTGCTCATTGTTTTAGTGAACATACAAGTGTTTCGTTGTGCTTCTAATGGCTGGCCCCGCCCCACTTTCAACGCGATTTCCTGGGCAACGGTTTAAGCAACAAAATTCGGATTAGAGCAACTAATTAGCACATAAATAGCACTAAATTTATCACAAAAAAAATCAATAAGTTTGAACTTTTTTCGGTGTGGGTGGGTGCAGCTTGCCATTAAGCTGGACCCCCCCCAATTTGAACGCGATTTCCTGGTCAACGGTTTGAGCAACAAAATTCGGATTAGAGCAACTAATTATCACATAAATAGCACTAAATTTTTTGCCTAGTCCGAACTTTATTCGCGATGGTGGGGGTGCAGCTTAATATGGGTGTAATTGGGCAAGATTGTATGGATTTTTAATACATTTGAATTTATTCAATTCATAATTTAAATGTTGTTCCTTATCCTGTATGGTGTTACAATTTAAGATCATATGTTCCGTTGTTCCTATTTCACCGCAATCACATAAGGGATCTTGCCTTAATTTAATTTTAAAAAGATGTGATGGAACCAAAGTGTGATTAAATCTTAATCTACAAATCGTTTTGACGAATGCTTTTTCGAAAATGCCCTCTTTGAACCAAGTAGAAGAAGGAATAGAACTTTGTAAGTTTTTATAAAATTTTCCCTTGTGACTTTCACTATACCAACTTTCCCATACCTGCTTCACTTGGTTTTTTGAAAATATATTTAAATCTGATGGGGTACATTTATAATTACTAATGTAATTTACATTTAGGGCCCCTTTTGCTAAGTTGTCGACTATTTCATTATGTTTCAAACCGCAGTGCGCTTTGTTTCATGCTAGTTTTATGCTTTTTCCACTGTTCGTTAATTCCATAGTTTTTTTGGCAATATTTAGTTCAATATAATTTAAATTGGTTTTATTGTGTAGTTTATTTAATTTTTCTAGGGCGCTTCTGCTGTCAGAAAAAATAATGAAATTTTCTTGATGGCAGTTAGTTTCTATATATAATAATGCCTCAAAAAGAGCTGTCAATTCTGCGGAGTATATTGAGAAATGTTCATTTAATCTTTTTGTTACTTTATTATCTTTTTTGAGGCATCAGTATATAACTGATAACTGTTAAGTACTTGATCATTAACATCTGATACAAATAATTGGTTTCGAATGAGTTGAGGAAATTGAGAATAATCCCTAAAGAAAATTGGTTCAATGTTAATAATATCTATTGAATTTAGTTCAAAATATGGTAATATATCGGTAGTATGTACTAATTCTCATACAACTAAGTACATACATAATTTTGGTAAAATCTGTAGAAATAAATATTCGAATAATACATCGTTGCAAAAGTGATTAGGAGACCTTTCAAATGAGATATAACGTGACCTCGGTTTCTATTAAAAAAAAATAGTCGATTATACGTCATGAAGCCAACACCCCCACACTAATGACAGTAATGACGTAAGATCCAACACATATATATGTATTATATTATAGCAATCGATAGCCATTCAAAAATTCAAATTAACGTGTTTTAAGATTTTTTTTAAAAGTCTGTTTCCGAAATAATGGATTTATTCCATAGTTTTGCATCATAGCCATCGCCCATCATAATATTATTATCTTTACAACGTAGTTCAATTCATGTAAGACCACATTTAAAAGAGAAATACATAAATAATTAGAAAACTCCTACTGTGATTTGATGCATGATATAGGAAGAATTTTAATAGTGCTTGAATATACGGCCTTTTCTTAGAAAGAGAGAAAGCTCTCCACGTAGAGTAGAGAGCTAAAGAGGCGGGTGAAGGAGAACGCAAAGTGTTGATAATGTTGACAGAAATTTTAAAGACTCAGCGTTCAGGCCTCTTTGGAAATTATGCCAAGGTAACATCGTAAAAAGGTCTTAGGTATGAACGTCAAAATAGTGCAGGAGCGGAGTTGAAACTTGGAAAAGTATAGAAAATTCGTTAAAATGGAAGTTTGTAAAGTTATTTTTGTTAATTTGTTGCTTAGTTATTGACAGTAGCGCACCCAGGGAGGTTTGGGGGTTAAAACCCCTCCCAGGGCATATAAAAAATATACAGGGTGTCCTAGACTAATTTACCCACGCTATATCTCTTAAACGAATAGAGATTTTCGAATGGGACAAAAAGTGGTCTATTCTACTTGTAATAGCCTTTAATATGGCGTAGAAAAAATCATCCCCTAAATATTCATCCCTTAGTTACAACCCCTAACTTTAATTTTTTTAATAGCACCCTGTATATTTTTTTATAGTTTTGGATGTGTCTTTTATCGTCTATTTAACACATTTTTTAAAAATAGAATCGGTTCGTAAATAACCAAAAAACTATCAGTTTATTTTTGTTAGGGGGGGGGGTATGGTTTGAAATCAACATATCAAGCACATTTTTGTGATTTTTTTTCGAAGCTATGGTAGAATTATTTTATTTTTAAATTAAATAAACATATTAAGTACAATTCAAAGAATATTTAAGAAAAAAATCAATTCAAAATATTGAAAAATAAGCCATTGGCGACAAATTTGGCAGGCAGCTCAAAAAAAAAATGGATTTTGCGGTGGACATCAGAACTCATCACTGGATTATACGAAACAAAAAATTCAAAAAGATTTAATTAGCTTATGAGTTTCACGAGGTAAAAACGTCGAGTTTTTTTTTATTTTTAATGATTTTTAAATTTTTGGTATCACTCAGAATTCAAAAATACGAAATTTTTGATAAAAATTTTGTGAAAACGAACAGATTTAATATTGTTGAACAAAAAATAAGCACAAAACGAAAAATATCTCGACGTTGTTACCTCACGAAATGTCTAAAGAAAATCTATGCAAAATTTCAGGTAGATCGGTCAAGTAGTTTTTCAGTTACAATGTCCACCGCATTTGAAAAAGCAGTTTTGAGAAAAATGCCTTTAAAGTTTTGACAACTGCATCTTCATCTTCTGATTTGTCTGCCAAATCGTAAAGTGATGAACATTGGACAATGTTTTTTGAATTGCGGAGTAATCTACAAAAGAGAAGGCGAACAGTTGTTTGACGTTTCTCACTACGCTCAAGCGTACTGGCGCGAAGCCGCGGCAACGCGAGTCGAAGGTAGGGATATTCAACACCCTGTATCTCTGGTAATTTTACTCCGATTATTTTGAAATTTTCAGAGTATTCTTGAAAGTATGCACTTTTATTTGAAATAAAAAAAATTTAATATTTCAAACCATACCCCCCCCCCCCCCCTTAATTGTGTGTCCCAGACTAATTTATCCAGGCTATATTTCTTAAACGAATAGAGATTTTCGAATGGGACAAATACTGATCTATTCCATTTGTAATACACTTTCATATGGCGTAGAAAAAATTCATCCCCTAAATATTCATCCCTAACTTACAGGGTGCTATTAAAAATTTAGGGGTTATAACTAAGAGATTAATATTTAGGGGATAATTTTTTTACGCCATATTAAAGTGTTTTACAAATGTAATAGATAAGTTTTTGTCCCATTCGAAAATCTCTATTACTCTATTCGTTTAAGAAATATAGCCTGGATAAATTAGTCTGGGACACATAATTAAGAAAACTAAACTAATATTTTCTTGGTTATTTACTAACCGATTTTATTTCCAAAAAATGTCTTGAATAGACAATAGAAGACCACATCCAAAACTATAAAAAATATATAGGGTGCTATTAAAAAAATTAAAGTTAGGGGTTGTAACTAAGGGATGAATATTAGGGGATGATTTTTTTCTACGCCATATTAAAGGGTATTACAAGTTACAAAGGGTATTACATGGACACAGAAAAAAACTAACACGGAAGTATTGCGAGAAATGGACAAAGAATACAAAATTATAAACACAATAAAAATAAGAAAGTAACAATATCTGGGGCACGTAATGAGAAGAGAGCGATATAAACGGCTAAGACTGATTATACAGGGACAGATAAGAGGAGGAAGGAGTATAGGAAGAAGGAGAGTGTCATTGCTGAAGAATTTAAGGGACTGGTTTAAATGCAGTTCTGTAGATCTCTTCAGAGCAGCTGTAGATACAGTAAAGAGAGTGATGATGACATCCAACCCCCGATATTGGAGACGGCACTTAAAGAAGAAGAAGGCTGCTTTTTTCTCCTTTTTTGAATAGTAGAACTAGTTCGCTCGCTCTCCATTCTTCCGGTATTATGTTGTTTTAACATATTACATTGTAAATATAATTGCCTTGAAAAGAGACATAAAAACTTTTAAAAACTATTTGTCGTGTTTTTAGTTGTACCATAATTGTTATTTACAGAATTCAAAAATAAATTTAGATCTTTGTATGCACGTTGTGACCTTAGCATTGACTCTGCGTGTTACTTCAATAACCTTCAAATTTTTTGGAGAATATCGGCTGGCTTTTTTTATTTTTATTTAGAAAAATAAACACATCTGTTGAAATCGAATAAAATTATGTAAGAATTGTGAGACATCGTAATATTTAAGTAGAAATAAGTATTACAAAATAGCGGATGCAGATGCTTTGTAGTAACTATTTTTGTGTTTATTGCATACACCATACACAAGGCAGCTTTGTAGTTCCTGGTAATGTCAATTATATGCGAATAATTTGCAAACGCAAATTATGCGTTTACTAACAACAACAAAATCTGAATTTGGTCTTTGGATTTTTGGATAGAGAAATATGCTTACTATAGGGACAGATGACAGATGCTTACCATAGAAAATATATTGTTCAAGGAAAGCAATGACTGATCAATCGAAGACAATAATTAGGAATAATTATTACTTTCAAAAGAGTCATCATCTTTGTCTCGACAATCCTCTGTGGATCCTGGCTTGCTTCAAGATTCGTCGCCATTCTATTCTGTTTGGTTTCCGGCGACCCGTTGCCATCTTCGGATTTTAAATACCCCTAGGTCGGTCTCAAGTCCATCCAACCACCTAGAATTAGCGGTCGGCCTCTGCTTTTTTCCTATAGATTGTTCCTGTGGTTAGCATTTTAGTGCAGTCACTGAAGATGGATATGAGCTATTACCTCCGATTTCGTTGAACCTCCATCGATTTGCATGAAAATTGGTGAGTGGTTAGAGGATATCTCAAGGAACAAAGGTGACATGGTGCCAACTTGCGCTTTTACCCTGGGGGTGGATACCACCTCTTCCCGGGGGTGAAAATTATTTTATTAAAAATAACCCCACAAATCGATAGAGGGACAAATTTTAAGTAAAATTTGTTATATCATGATATTAAAATAAATCAAAACTTTTTGAGTTATGTATTAAAGATCAAAGATTTTAATTTTTCGTGAGAAAAATGCATTTTTTAACCGATTTTTCGAAGTTTTTACAAAAAAGTTATTATTATCAAAATTGAGGCTAATAAAAAATCAAATAAACTCCTTACTAGAAAAACCTTTCTATGTTAACTAAAAGTAAGTTATAGGTAATTGAATGTATATTTCTTTCGTCGAGTACCCAAATCTAAGTATTCAAGCTTAAATACCGGCAAAATGATGCAATTTTATAACATAAACTTATTAAACATTTGTCAAAGTTCATAGAAATATCTATCAAATAAGCCCTCGAACAAGTTGATAGCATTAAAATTTATGCACCAAAAATGTTTCAAAATGTATCTTTTAAAAATGTATCCAAAAAATGTTATTGTTTTTTTGTAAATAACTCCGTTAATTTTTAAGATATCAGTTTCACCTAAAAACTAATTAAAAGTTGATTCCAAGAACTATTAAAAAATGTCGAAATTAGTCTTTTAAACCTCTCACTTTTTTAGCAATAAAAGGTTAAATGGCCCCGGTTACATGGTTCTCGCAGCAAAATTAAAATTTTAAACGTTTCTATCTCGGATATTTTTTACTCTACGGAAATAGTAAAATGGGTAAAGTATTTGAAACAGAAAAAACTAAAATTTAGTTATATATCATTTTTTACGTATATTGAGTATTTTTGGAGTTATTATCAAAAGAAAATGAAAAGTACGATAATTTTAATTCTGATTTTTTTAAATTGTAACTTTTTTTCAAAAATATGCATTCTAAACCGGTAAAAATTGTTGAAATCATTAACTATGTTAACCTAAAGAAATTCTTGCGAGGACTTCACTTTTTCACTTTTTCACTTTTTCCTAAAAAAATCAAAAGGGTTCTCTTATTTTCATCATAACTTGCTTAATTTTGATGCTATTAACTTCTACTGGAGCTCATTTGCTAGATACTCTGAAGTATTTTGACAAGTGCTTAACAAGTATATTATATAAAATGCATCGTTTTCCCGTTATGTAAGCTTGAATACTTAGATTTGAGTACTCGTCGAAAAAAATATACATTCAATTACCCATAACTCACTTTGAAATAACATTAGTTTAGTTCTTAAAGTGGGGAGTGTATTAATTTTTTTATTATCTTTAATTTAGGTATTAATGGTTTTTTTTACAAAAGCTTATAGTTTTTGAGTAATACGTGAAAAACAGCTTTAAAACATGCATTTTTTTTGAGAAAAAAATTAATTTTTGATATTTAATAACTCAAAAAGTATCGATTTATGTTAATAACTTTATATAACAAAATTTTGCTTAGAATTTGCCCCTCTATCGATTTCTGGTATTTTTTATTAAAAAAAATTTCACCCTCGAGAAGAGGTGGCATCCACCCCCAGGGTTAAAGCGCAAGTTGGCATCATGTCACCTTTGTTCCTTGAAATATCTTCTAACTACTCACAAATTTCCATGAAAATCGATGAAGGTTCAACGAAACCGGAGGTGAAAACCTTTAGTGACTCCACTATTTTAGCGATCTGGTTTTCGGGCTATTATTTCAAGTCTGGATCTGGCCCAGTCCATCTGAGTCGCCGTGTTTTAATGAACGTTACTACGTCTAGTTCATTAAATATGGTATAATTCGAAGATAAATATTTTACGCTACAGTTCTACGACTGTCAGGTTTCCACCATGGATAGAGCTCAAGAAGCTACTGAAATGCAGCTATAGGACTACTCCTACCGAAAGTCAGAATGTGGGACAGAAGTACCACAGAGAGCTCTTCTGTCTCCGTTGCTGTATAACATATACACAGCCAATGTCCCCAGAACATCAGATGATCCAAGATGATGTGAACAAGTCACATCCAAGTTTCAGATGTTACCTAGGGCAAATTAAATTATATTTTAAACATCAAGGCTTAAGGTAGCTTTTTATACTTATGTTTCCTTAACGGACTACTTGAAATGGGCTTTGACCCACATATTTTTGTAAAATAGCATTTTGGTGGCTAACACGTACATTGCACGTGAGTATAACCTAATATTTTTTTTAACCCTAGTCAAAATTTCAACATCTTTGCCCTTTTTATCAGGTTATATTCATTTTAGGTAAGCACTGATGATGACTGGTAAACCAGTCGAAAACTAGTTATGTGAATTGATGTGGCCCTTTTGAGGGTTTTTTTAAATATACCTTTTATACAGCATTTATTGTTTTTGTATCAGATGATCCCTTGAAAGAGATGCTTATGTCAGGCAGGTCAGTATGACGCTGTTGACGAGCCTTGTCTTTGTTCTGAATATTACTTTTCTTCTACTCCCAGTTAGGCTTCTGATATTGGCTCATCAGTGGCGGATCCAGGATCCAGGGGAAGACGATGGGGGCGATCGGCTAAGGCACCATCTTAAAAATGGGGCATTTGTGATGTCTTGTATTTTCTAATCCTGTTGTCCGATTTTAGTGATTTTTTTAATATGTTATAGCTTTATTCTTCAATAATATCAATGTAATAATATTGTTGCTAAACAGATAAGTGTCATTGTATACCGGGTGTAACAATGATAGTGTGTTTTTTCCTCAAAGTTTGGAACACGATGTGGATTATTCTGGGGTATATAAAATATTGAAATTAAAACTCAACTACATATTATTATATCCTTAGGCTTTCTTAACATTATGCTTTTTGATTCATTCGCTTATGTTGAATAATAAAAAAGTAAAGTACTTTAACAAATAGCAACGTTCTTCATCAATAGAGGATGTTTCTAATTGAGTGCTACAAACTTTAAGGAGTAATTCTGCATGAAAAAATAATGACCGTTTGCTTTATAAACATATTATGTCCGCAAATGCTTCGTTTCCGAGATACGGGATGTTGAATTTTTTCTTACAAACTGTCGATTTATTTATTGCTCTAAAACCGGTTGAGATATGCAAATAAAATTTGGTAGGTTTTAAGAGGTAGTTATTGCGCATTTTTTGGCATACAATTAAGAATTTTATATTCACCATTGGCGTGCATACGGGTAATATGACCCGTATGCACACCAATGGTGAATATAAAATTCTTAATTGTATGTCAAAAAATGTGCAATAACTACGTCTTAAAACCCACCAAATTTAATTTGCATATCTCAACCGGTTTTAAAGCAATAAATAAATCGTCAGTTTGTAAGAAAAAATTCAACATCCCGTGTCTCGAAAACGAAGCATTTGTGAACATATGTTTATAAAGCAAATGGTCATTATTTTTTCATGCAGAATTACCCCTTAAAGTTTGTCGCACTTATTTAGAAACACCCTGTTTTGATGAATAACATGACTAGTTGTTAAAGTACCTAACTTTTTTATTATCCGACATAAGCAAATTAATCGAAAATCAAAATATTAAAAAAGCCTAAGGTTACAGTTGAGTTTTAATTTCAATATTTTATAGACGCTAGAATATTCCACAGGGTGTTCCAAACTTTAAGGAAAAAACACACTATTATTGTTATTCCTGGTAAACAATGACACTTACCTGTTTAGCAATAATATTATTACATCGATATTCTTGAAGAATAAAGCTATAACAAATTTAAAAAATCACTAAACTCGGACAACAGGTTTAGAAAATACAAGACATCACAAATGCCACATTTTTAAGGTGGTGCCTTAGCCGATCGCCCTCATCGTCCTCCCCTGGATCCGCCACTGATGAGCCAATATCAGAAGCCTAACTGGGAGTAGAAGAAAAGTAATATGCAGAACAAAGACAAGACTCGTCAACAGCGTCATACTGACCTGCCTGACATAAGCATCTCTCTCAAGGGGACAGACCTGCAAGACTAACAAAAAGAAAATCCAAGATATTCATAACAGCTACGAGAAGCAGCGAACGTTTATGGATACGTAGCGAAAAGATTCCTTTTCAGAGATCCAACAGATCCAACCCCCAGCCGATCCTGATCCACTAAACTCCCTAAAAAAAATTTAAAAAACACACAAAAAGCCTAGTCCATCAAAAAAAAAATAACAAAAAGCTAATACAAAAATGGGACATATAAACCCAAAACATACTAATAAACCATTAAAAAACCGAGCCAGAGTACAAAAATGAAGAATATAATAGAATAGAATAGAATAGACATAAAGAGACTCCTCCTCTTAAATGCCTTCTCTATTGGCGATCAATATGGCTTTCTCTGTTCTGGGCTTGATGCTTGATGAATTAAGTCATTTCCTGTTGTGTGGGTCCAATCTCTGATGTTTCGTAGACAATATTTTTTCTTTCTTTCTATACCCAATTGCATATAGAATAATAAAAATATCTCGAGACAAATCGCGAATCGGTCGAAGAAGCATTGGACAACCTAAAAAACGTTGGAATGGCTGTTTACAAAATACCAAAGGTTGAACAGGCATTTTGCCTACTAAAAAATATGAAGAAGAAGTAGAAGAAGCAATTCAAACAAAATATTACACATATAATATTCAAAATAGCTATGTGAAAGAATGTAGAAGCGCTCCTTTAGGACCAGGCCAGGTCGTTTTTTGAAAGTGTTAAAATTTAAAAAAGACCACTAAAATATAAACAGAAAGTAAGTATAAGAATAAACCAAAACAAAGAAAGTATAAGTATGGGTTAGTGTTCCTAAAAGAAAACAAAAAGGTAAAAGAGAACTCAAACGGAGGTGGGTAGAAGAAAAACTTGCAGAAAACAAAAATTAAAAAGTAAACACTTACAAAAGGCCTTTGGAAAAAATACTTATATTTGTATTATTCAAGTACTGCGTTGGTTTTTCAGTTTACTCAGATAAAACGTTTCGTCATATTTATTTATCCTTAAAGCAAACGCTTTCGAAAGAGCATTATACAAAACTGACTTACTTAATTTTTAAAAACCTCTTGAAGTATCTACACACACATTTTTAAAAAAAGTATCAACCTTAACCCAAATCCCGCTAGAGCACAAATAAAAAAGGTCAAGAAGAATGTGATTCAGTTGCATACTAAACATGTCAAGTACTTTCCCGAGCAATGGGATCTCGTAATTATTTTAATCTCGACCCAAATGTCAGTTTAGTATCTCGGTAATACAATTAAAAAAGGCAAGAGAGGAGATGAAATTTGCGATATAGACAAAAATCCTTTCTCTTCGCATATAGCGCGCTGCCTGATGGACGATCAAAGAGGAAATAGAATTTTGTTCAGTGTGCTTTTGGTGAAAGAGCTTGTGGTAAACTAGATTATAATGTTCTTTCGTTCGATCAGTTCAGTCAGAATTAACGTTAGAATATACCAGACTGTTCAAGACTGTAAAATTTATATAAATGTGCCAATACTTTCACTCAATAATAAATAACTCTGCAATGAGATTGAAACATTTGATTATTATTAGAAGAATGTCAATATTTTTATTAAGTCAACGTATCACACACAAAAATAGACAAAATCATTCTCATGCAGGTTATTTCTTTGAGGAGAAAAGAGAATTACATTGCAATATAATAAATAGTTAGTGACAGTTCTTGTTCTGAAAGCTTTTAGGAATATGTATAATCAAACCGAGAACCAAGTAACAAAAACGAGCTATACGTTAAAGGGACACCACTATTCACTGTACGAGATATAGCCCAGTAAATGAACGGGAAATTCGGCGATACCGTGTAATTTTCAGGGGCAACTCCGAATTGAATGAAAAATTGGATTTAGGTTCTACTTATCCTCTACATCAAAGTTGAAATTGTAACGTTGGTTGCTTTTACTTGGGGGGTGACAGTCACCCCTTCTCGGGGCTGAAAAAACATACCTTCAAGATAAGACCGGAAATGGATAAATTGACTGATTTTAAGCATCTTTTGTTCTATAGAGTTTTTTACGTAAGTCAATACTTTTCGAGTTATTTGCCATTGAAAATGTTGATTTTTCGACAAAAAAACTGCGTTGTCAGACGGTTTTTCGCAAATAACTCAAAAAGTAAATATTTTATCGAAAAAAAATCCTTAGCAAAAGTGTAGCTTATAAAAAACCCAAAAAAATGGTGTATCAGTAAAGTCTATCAACCAAATGAAAACAAAGTTGTAGCTCATGAAAAATACGTTCTTATTCGTCTAATTCCAAATCGAATGTTTCAAGATGAAATCATCGAAAAACTAAGCACTTTTCGGGAAAACCCCATTTAAACTTTTTTAACGTGTTTATAAAATGCTTTGTTTTAATTGTTAAAAAAAGTTTTAGCATTAAAAATAAGCGAGTTACGCTCAAAATAAAGTTGGCCCTCTTTTTTTTGTAAAAAATCATGAAAATCTCGCCGTGTTTAGCTCCCCAAATGAAATTAATCGCTACCGCTTTACAAACAATTTACTTATCTATCTATTTTTTATATGATCTATCAGTCTCACCGGTTTAAAGTGTTTATTTTTGAAAGGGTTGTAATTGAGAAAGCTTGAATGGGCCATTAATCACGTGTGTATGCAAATTTTGAACAGCCATATCTTAACCAATTTTTGTCTTACTGAGAAACAAAATGAAACTAGAATATTTATAATAGCAAAACCTACATTTTTTTACTCTTTTGAGATTTCTCTTATCACTAATACTTTTTAAGTTATTTTGAAAAAATTAAATTTTTCAAAAATTTTTAGAATTTTTTTTTACTATAAAACCAAATGTTTTCAAAAATAAGCACTTCAAACCAATCAAACTTACAGATCATACATATAAACAATAAACATACAGTTAAAATAGATGGTAAAGCCAATAGATGTTGGGTTAATCTGTGGTAAAGCCAAACGATTAATTTCATTTAGAGTGCTAAATAGAGGGAGGTTTTCACGATTTTCTTTACCAAAAAAAGGGACCAACTTTTTTTTTCAGTGTAACTCGTTTATTTTTGATGCTGTAAACTTTTGTAAAGAACAAATAATAAGCTTTTTTTCGATACTTTAAAAATGTTAATAAGGTTTTTCCGAAAAACGCTTTCTTCGGTGATTTCGCGTTGAATTATTCGATTTGGAATTAGACGAATAAGAACGTATTTTTCATGAGCTACAACTTTGTTTCTACTTAATTTGTAGACTTTACTGGTACACCATTTTTTCGTTTTTTTATAGGGTACACTTTTGCTAAAAATATTTTTTTCGATAAATTATTTACTTTTTGAGTTATTTGGGAAAAACGGTCTGAAAACGTAGTTTTTTTTGTCGAAAAATCAACATTTTAAATCGCGAATAACTCGAAAAGTATTGACTTACGTAAAAAACTTTATAGAACAAAAGGTGCTTAAAATAAGTCAATTTATCCATTTCCGGCCTTATTTTAAACACGCGTTTTTCACCCCCCGAGAAGGGATAAATGTCACCCCCCAAGTAAAAGCAACCAACGGCACAAATTCAACTTTGAAGTGGAGGGTAAGTAGAACCTAAATCCAAATTTTCATGCAATTCGGAGTTGCCCCTGGAAATTACACTCCAAAACGGTCATTTATTGGGCTAATATTGCAAATGAAATACTTGAAAAACTTTCTAAAACTTTATTAAGGTATTGATATCAGGAACGGTGAAAGACTATGGGGACGGGAAAAGTGAATGGCATGGAATCAATTCCATTAGTCATAGAAAGTTGAATGTATGCAGAACTTTTCGTATAATGTAATATGAATACGGAGTTGGGGGTTAAGCTGTTTTAAATTTCTACTTTTACTTATTTAATAAAATTTATTAGATAATGATTCAAAGTCATTTGTATTGAAAGTTAACAAAATTTGTAAAATATACACACAAAAATCAAACCAAGTTTGTTACTTTAAATAAATTAGACCAAGTGTGCCCAAAATCATCGTAAACTAACAATTTTAGTTTATTATAGCTTCAGAATATAAAGGATTTAAATGGTCGTTTGGCACTTTTGACTGTTCGTCTTGAACAGTTTAGTTTCAAGATTATCCATTGGTAGGATAAGGACAATGTCGTTGCTGTTATTCTATCTACATAGGTCAGTTCCTGCTGTTGATGCTGCGGAAACTTAAGATTGGATTCTGATAAGTGGTATGAGGAAATGTTTTTAAGGGTTCGAAATAAACCCTTACATTTCTGTAGTTGGAAGCAGTTTGATGGCAAGTTATGGAAATACGTAGCTTCGCCATATTCTTCTGTATCATTCTTCGGATTCTTGAAAACTGGTAGTGTCTAAAAAGGATAGGCCTCTTAATACCTCTTAAAATCGCTAATTTCGTTCACCGCTGTAACATTTGTGCTGAGTATAAGGTTTCTCAAGAATGTCATACGGACAAAATGATTTCTCATCCCAAAGTAGATCGTCCGTCGGAGTTTATAGATTTAATTGGACCTTTACCGAGATCGAAGAAAGGTCATACTTTTGTTCTAAATGTTTATTGTCAATTATTTGAGTAATTTGTTGTGTTGTTTCCTCTTTGAAAACCCACTGGTCATAGACGGAGAGCTAGAGGCGGGAAATCATCGTCATAAGTAATATGGAGTTTGGCATGTGAAATGTGAAATGTGTCTATTGTATATTAATAACTATGACCCCTTTCAGGCTGACACCTCAGTGGATACAGGAAGTAGCAATAAGGGATGAAAGGGGAAAGTTGGTGCAGTCATTAAATGTTTTCACCTTCTATTTTGTTAAACCTCCATCGATTTGCATGAAAATTGGTGAGTAGTTAGAGCATAACTCAAGAAACAAAACTGATATGGTGCCAACGTGCGCTTTTACCCTGGGGGGTGGATGCCACCCCTTCTCGGGGGTGAAAACTATTTTATTAAAAATAACCCCACTAATCGATAGAGGGACAAATTTTAAGCAAAATTTGTTACTTCTAATTATTAAAATAAATCAATACTTTTTGAGTTATTAAAGATCAAAAATTTGAATTTTTCGTGAAATAAATGCATGATGTAAAGCGGTTTTTCGTGAATAATTCAAAAACTGTAAGTTTTATCAAAATAGTTATGATTACCAAAATTGAAGATAATAAAAAATAAAAGACATTTATTATTCGAAATACCTTTGAGAATTATTAAAAAGTGAGTTATAGGTGATGGAATATATATTTTTTTCGGCTAGTACCCAAATCTAAGTATTCAAGCTCAAATAACGGGAAAACGGTGCATTTAATAAAATATATTTACTGAACACTTGTCAAAGTACTCAAGAATACCTATCAAGTGAGCTCCAGATGAAGTTTATAACATCAAAGTTAAGCAAATGATGATGAAAATAAGAGAACCCTTTCGAGTTTTTAGGAAAAAGTGAAAATTAAAACATACGCTATTTATATATTTATTTTGAAATTAGTTAACAGAATAATTTTTAAAGGAATTTCGGGAATGAAGTTAGGATTATAATTTATTATCAAGTTCGTTTTATTACAATTTAAATATAACAAGTTAAAAATGCGAGCATTATTATAACGAAAACTTTGTTTTTTATTTATTTAAATTCCTAATATGGAAAATTGCTATTATAAAAAGTTGTTTAGAATTAAAAATTATGTTTAATGTGCAACTATATTCTACTATTTAAATATTGTGAGCTATAAAGGCACTTTACTGAGCGAATTTCTTAAGCGAAATTCATATTTTTTACACATCGATTAAAATCGATACAATTTTATATAATCTTATGTTTATGAATGCATCTTGGATTTTAGACCGTGTAGATCTTTTTATGAAGATAAATTTTTGTTCGTAAAATTAATAATAAACGAGTTATAATTGAAAATGATGATTGGTAGGTATCTCTAATTTGAGAAAAAAATTAAATATTTTGTTTTTATTAGAAGAATGTAGATAATAGTTACATTATTATAATAATTATTAATTATTTAATTATAATAATAACAACTATTGCATATATTAGGACACAGTTTTTAATTCCAAACAATTTTTCGTAGTAACAATAATTTATAACAGTGTGAAAAAAAGGTACTTTAATCTTAAGCGAAATTCATATTTTTTAAAATACCTCCTATAATATAGATAAAATTTGCTATCTGATGATTGAATCGTACGTTTTAGACGATGCAGAACTTTTTATGAATTATAACTTTATTTCGTAAAATTAAAAATAAAAAAGTGTCCCGTAATATACGTGTCCAACTTAAGTAGACACACTGTCTATAATATACAACTATACATATATATACAACTGTATATATACAATATACACTGTCATTATACAATATAATATACATAATACATAAATCATTGGGTAGACAGCACCAAAAATTTGTAACCTGCCGTTTAACATTACTTACATTAAAATTAATAAGTAATATTTATTTATTTGATATTTCAATTCTTTTACGGTTTATATGAAATAATGTATTTTTGAAATAATATGAAATTTTCATTAACATTTTTACGTACAGTGTCTCCATTGTAGAATTATCTCGCTATCTAAAATTGCTAAAAAATCATATGTTGCTGTCCCGAGATGCAACTTGTCTTTGAGGTCGGTTATCTCGAAGATGGTTTGAGATATCGAAATGCCGTTTTCAGATTTGGATTCAGGAGACAAAACTACATTGACATCGGTACATAAGCTCCAGATATTGCAGGGGTGGCAACGCAGGAACGAACGAACGGACTTTGCGAATTTATAAACGAAATCAAAATTTTCGTTGAAAAGGCACGTTATCTTGTTTATTCACCGGTTGTTTTCCCTTTCCCCCCACTTTTTTTGGTCTAGAACCGCCCCTGTATAAACTGAATATGTATAGAAACTGAGGGTGTCCAATAATGGGCACGTTTGACAAAATATTCAAATACATTTTTGCTATATTTTATATAAATGTCTTAAAGCAATTTTAAAAACTTATATAAATAATATAAAAAATAAGCTCCAAATTTTTGGAGCCTAAACTTTGAGAAATGTTTGTAGCATTATGTTTAATGGTATTTATCAACTTTTCCGGGAGCTCATTTGATACATATTTCTAAGTACTTTGACAAGTGTTCAGTAAATATATTTTATAAATGCACCGTTTTCCCGTTATTTGAGCTTGAATACATAGATTTGGGTACTACCCGAAAAAAATATACATTCCATCACCTATAATTCACTTTTTATTAATTCTCAAAGGTTTTTCGAATAAGAAATCTCTTTTATTTTTTATTATCTTAAATTTTGGTAATCATAACTATTTTGATAAAACTTACAGTTTTTGAATTATTTACGAAAAACCGCTTTACATCATGCATTTATTTCACGAAAAATTCAAATCTTTGATCTTTAATAACTCAAAAAGTATTGATTTATTTTAATAATTAGAGGTAATAAATTTTGCTTAAAATTTGTCCCTCTATCGATTAGTGGGGTTATTTTTAATAAAATAGTTGTCACCTCTAAGAAGGGGTGGCATCCACCCCCAGGGTAAAAGCGTACGTTGGCACCATATCAGTTTTATTTCTTGAGATACGCTCTAACTACTCACCAATTTTCATGTAAATCGATGGAGGTTTAACAAAATAGGAGGTGAAAACCTTTAATGACTGCGTTAACTTTCCCCTTTCATCCCTTATTGCTACCAGGGCCGCGCCGTCCACGTGTGCAATGTGTGCGGCGCACACAGGCGCCAGCAATTAAGGGGCGCCACTAGAGTTGTTACAAAAATTTTACGCAGGTCATAACAACACTTACCCATTTAACGACCTTGCATATCTCAACTTCAAAGGTAGGTAAATATCATATTGATTTATACGATCTGCATAAACAAGGAAAATCCGGTCCAGCAGAATTTATGCTTTAAAGCCATTGCACAAAAATTCGATAGAAATGTAAGATGCTTTATGTGATATAACAGATTCGGATAAATTTGATCTTAATTTAAAATGTCAAGCTAGATATTTAGGAGATAAAATAGCAACATTTACATTCATATGCTCAGTCCACATATAGGTATGGTATGAAGTTCTGATGAAAGTTAACTTCGTTAGCAAAGTTTTACAATCGAAAACAATGAATATGCAGCCTACCTTAAATGCTTTACAAGAGTTAAGGACGTAGGCTCAAAATTTAGTGCCAATGTGTTTTAAATTCATGTATTTTTTTTTTAATTCTGAGAAAACTAATAGGTGTTTTTGAAAAATGTAAACCTAGAATGAAAGATTGCATTATTACCGAGGGCTGAAAGTCCCTGAAAACTTCTATAATATTTATTTTATTAGGTTACAGGGGTAAGCAAAATTTAGTCTGATTTTTAATTTCAAATATCTCAAACTTTTTGGTTATTCTAAGGCACTTTCTGCACTCGGTAATAATGTAACATTCCATTCTTCGTTTAAATTTTTTAAAAATTCTTATTAGTTTTCTCAGAATTGGAAAAAAATGAATTCATTTAAAACACATTGGAGCGAAATTTTGTGCCTACGCCCTTAAAACAATTCTTGCTCTAGTTTCGGATAGATAGCAAATTTAATGATGTTATTACTACAGCAAATGAAAATGCAGAGAAACTGGATGTGCAGCCCAGTTTTCAACCAGATACACAGTTCGGCGTCGGAAAAAAGCAAACAGATCGATTACGAACACAAAGACGAACCGATTTTGTATCCTAAAATGTCATACAAGGTTCATTTCTGTTATTGTTTTCTCAAGCAATCATTAATTTCAGTAAATGAAAGATTTTCCATATTGGAAAATCCTGTTGATTCTTTCAAATTTTTATATAGTTTAAACGACAGTACAGAACACTTACAATTAAAATTTTTGTGTAGAAATTTGTAAAAAAAATGATATAATAGGGGGAGACGATTTAATTGAACAAATTAAACAGCTTCAGCCTTTGTTAAAAGAATTAAATAATTTTGGTAAAATTTTAAAATATATTTTTAAACGAATTTACTGCAGTTTACACAAATTTAGCAATAGCTCTTCGCATTCAGCTCACTAGCTTTTTAAGTTTCAGTTTCAGTTTATAAAAAGATCACTCCAGTGATGTCACTGCTGGAGTGATCTTTTTATAAACTGAAACTGAAACTTAAAAAATTATTTGAGATCGACCATCAGTCAAGGGCGGTTGATAAAATGTATCTTCCATTTTTATAGAGTCGTCAGTATTAAATCAAATTGATATTCACCATATTATAAACAGATTTTTCAAACTGAAGACGCAAAAAAATTAATTTTTTATAATATAGCTAAGTATTTCATGTTTCCTACCTACCTATATCTTTAGTTTTTTATGCTGTTACGCCAAAGATATATTTTTACTTAATTATTTTAACTTACTTTATTTTCCTGTTGCATGTGTAAGAATTATTAGTTATTTTTTTTTGGTTACAATAAATAATTGTTCATTTTGGGCGCCTTTAAATGTTTTGCACACAGGTGCTACCACGTGCTGGCGCGGCACTGATTGCTACTCCCTGTATCCACTGAGGTGTCAGCCTGAAAGGGGTCATAATTATCAACATAAAATAGACACATTTCACATGCCAAACTCCATATTACTTATGACGATGATTTCTCGCCTCTAGCTCTTAGACTATCATGCAGTTGATAATAAACTGGTGAATGATGTCTTTTGGCTCTTTGATGTTCCTAGGGTAATAATAAGCGACAACGGGCCTCAATTCCGTTGTACACAGTTCACAAATCTCGCAAATGCCTACGGTTATAAGATCGAGTCTCTGATATAACTATCAGACGTGGGGTCTGAATCTTGACAAAATTGCTTGTGCCACGAAACCACTAAATTGACTCCATATTTTAATTATTTTGGTATAGATATGATGTTAGCTGGACACGACTATTTTAGTGTTTCGGTTCCTGAAGATGCTACTCAAATAGGTACTGTTCGTCCTAATTCTTCTTTTGAACAGTCTTATAGAATATTTTCCCCACCAGCTGGTGTGGCCGAGAAATTATGCCCTTCGAATATCACTAGGAGTTTTTCATTTCTTAAGTTTCTAGTTCCGTTTTCTATAAGGTAGAATTTGTCACCTTGGACGTATGAGCTGTGTGATGAACGTAACCTCTTCAAGGGGGTTTGGCAAGTAAAAGACCTGAAAACAGGTGCGGAATTGGAGTAATTATAATTTTGGTTCTTCTTTTTGAACACAGGTCCCTTCAGGTGCTTTATTTCTAGAAACACAGAGGAGATAAGAGAGGTGACGTGGGATCCTTTCGCGTTGAGGCCTAGCCGAGAAGGAAAAGAGGAAATACTAACTTTGAGGACTGCATTTAATGTGTTCGTGGTGTATAGCGCTAAACGAGCATTTTTGAATGGGGGAAACACCTCCATAAGGTCTACCTAGAGTGTTTAATGTTACTAGGTCAGCTTACCCTAAAGATATAGGGTTTGTTTCCCGTTAAGGTCCTTGGACTATGTGGAAATTTGAAAGTTTACAAGGGATAGTGAATTATTTGTAAAACTCAGTCCAATCATTGCTAAAATTTTTTTGTAGATGAATTTTTTTTCTGTTAGATTGACTTTTTCTTCTGGTAGATGGACTTCTCCTCCTTTTTTTTCCCTTTTACGTAGACATGTCTTCTGGTTTTTATTTAGAGAAGATTTTGCAGTTTGCCTTCTCTTGCTGGTTTTCTAACAGTTGGATTCCCAGTAACGTTTGGAAATCCGTACCGGCTATCTGAGAAGTAGTAGGAGAAAACCATATTGAAGGCAAAGGGAGAAATGCTCCTGTTACTAGATTTAGATAAGTTCAGTTATATTTGGAGGGTAAGTTCTAGTGAATAATTTTTACTTTTCCCCGTTTAGGTAAAGATTGTTAATTAATATTGTATTGGATATTATAGTATAATAATACAATATTAAACTAATTTGTAATCAGTACCATTGTACTGTATCAATACCATATCAGCAGTATCATTACCAATGTACCTACTGTTATTATAAAAATAGGGTCCCATCATTATCAATTTTAAAACACTTAGTCCAAGTAATGAAGCTTAAAATAGGACAAAACCTCGCAATTTTTACAGAATGGATCGATTTGCTTGAAAATTTGAGAATAAGTAGTGGATAGTACAAGGATTAAAATCTATATGATGCCGAAAGGCGCTTTTACCATGGGGGAGGTTGTCACCCCATCTCGGGGGTGGAAATTTTTTATTATATTTTAACCGCAAAATTTGGTAAAAACATTTATTCTAAGCAAAAAACGTTCTACACATTTTTTTTAATAAAATTAATAGTTTTCGATTTATTCGCTATCGAAAGTGTTAGTTTTATATCGAAAAAATCAATGTTTTTAATAAGTTTTCTGCTAATAACTCCAAAAGTTTTCGTTTTATCAAAACAACTTTACTTAACAAAAATGTACCTTTTAAAAAATAAACAAAACCGTTTTTTTTTAATTTTCTTTAAGACCAATAGTAGTCGAGCTACACTTTATTATATATGTTAGCTCTTCTTCGTCAAATGCTTAATATTACAGTTTCAAAGTCAAAAGACGGGAAAACTATGCATTTTTTGATAACTTATTCAAACTAATTTAAAGTATTTAAAAATATCTATCTCAAGAAATAAAAAAAGTCTCTAGCTCAAAAATTAAGTGACATAATGAAAAGAATGTCTGTCCCTATTTTTTTTCAGCGAAAAAGTGATCGGAAGCAACCTCCTAATCACCACCCTAATTTAAATTTGGTGATTGACATTATTTGGTCTTCTTTATTTATGTATTGTTAATAGGTTCCAGAAGTTTGACCGGCTTATAATGATTAGTTTAAAAAAAACGGAGTTAAACGCAAATAACGAATTTGTGTAGTTTGGAAAAAAATGAGATGAAATGAGAAATTAGCATCAGAGATACGAAAAAATGTTTAAATATGAAATTGTAGCCTATTTAATTCCCAAGAACTTGGTTTGCAAAAATTTTTTCTACGGCAAAAATTGGCAAAAAGATTTTAAAAATATTTAATTAATAGACTTATAAATCTTCTAAAAACCTACAAAATTCTTTTTTACCAAACTTTCTATGATAAAAAATAAAAAAATTAGGGTTAAAAAATCAATGTTTTTTTGAAAAAAAAAAAGGAGAAATCCAATTGGAAGCATAATAATGTCAGTTAGTGATGTTTTTAGTCATTGGCCTTATTCATTATTCTTTATTTATGTATTATTAATAGACGCTACAAGTTTGACTGGCTTAGAATGATTACTTTTTAAAAAACTGGAGTTAAAGGCGAATAACGAATTTTTGTAGTTTGGTAAAAAATGCCATTTTCTTCAGAATAGAAAGATTATCTTCAGAGATAGAAAAAATGTTTCAATATGAAATTGTAGGTTATTTAATTCTCAAGAACTTGGTTTGAAAAAATTTTTTCTACGGCAAAAATTGAGTGAATCGTAAATGAGTATTTTCGAAAATCATTGATTTTTTCGATATAAAACTAACACTTTCGATAGCGAATAGATCGAAAACTATTAATTTTCTCAAAAAAATGTATAGAACATTTTTTGCTTAGAATGAATATGTTTATCAACTTTTGCGGTCAAAATATAATAAAAAATTTCCACCCTCGAGATGGGGTGGCAACCACCCCCATAGTAAAAGCGCCTTTCGGCATCATATAGATTTTGATCCTTGGACTATCCACTACTTATTCTCAAATTTTCAAGCAAATCAATTTATTCTGTAAAAATTGCGAGATGAAAAGCTTCGGTTCCTGAACTAACTTGTAAATGACCTCCATTATGACAACGTATTTTATATAGTAGTTTCTATTAATTGTAAATGAAAAGGGAAATTCTAAACTTACTACAAAAATTACACCATTTAAAACAACTAAAAGGCCGCCTCGACATAATTATCGAACCCAACATCAAAATGGCAGCGTATTATCAGCCTTATTATTATCATCGCCAACAGAATCACTATCCCATCGACGATATCTCCGCGGAACAAAATTTCTTCTCTGTCGAATTAGAATAGAAAACTTTTAATTTTCGAGACAATTAAAAAGTGAAATTGGATGATGACCTGGTGACCGCGCGATCATTTTGCTTGAATTTAAACAAAGCCAACTGCGCTAAATCGACCTCGTTTAGAAACAATTTAGAAGAGAATTTTACTTTACTTGAGATTGTGTAGAATGTAGAAATTGAACACTTTCGCTTTTATTTCGATTTCGCTTGGGCTTGAGTGTATGAATTCGCATGATTTTATAGCAGGCGGATCTAGATTGTGATAATCAGCTTGATATATTTCATGACTCTCTTTTTTTGGACGCGTTTCATTTAAAACCTATTAAAAATAGACAAAAAGCGCTAATTAGGTGAGATTCACCTGACAAGCATTATATCTTTAATGTATCTTGGAGTTTAGTGAATAAAGTTCAAACTAAAAGCAACCAAATGTAAATTTCTTTTTTATATAAGCAATTTTACTTGTTCATTAGAGGGCTGTTATCAGTGGTGGATCTAGACATTTGCCTTGGGAGGGGAAATTTCCAATGAAACACCAATCAAAGGGACATGTGTGTTTCCAATGAAACACACCGGCCTAGGGAGGCCCCGCACGGGCCACCGTTTGTTGCATCCTAGCCGTGCATAGATTTTAACGAGGAAAATAAAAATATGTACAATTTTAAAAGCCGATCCCAATGAAATATTTTCAAATGACCCAACGAAATATTTTCAAATGACGCAATTTTAAAAAGACCTTACAAGGGCACCCTAGAGTTAACATAAAGTTTTAATTTTTCACTTGGAAAATTAGTCTTTTTGACTAAAATGCAATTGGAACAGAATAGGGGCCCCTGAGGTCTGAGCTAAGCTGGGGCACCCGAGACCTTAATATAAAAATTTAAATTATTACTTAAGAAATTAGTTATTTCGGCGTAATCAAACCTAAAATGCCATTGGAAGAGGGGGCGCGTGCTAAGGTGGGGCCACCGAGACCTTTCGTAAAGATATTTACATAAAGATATAAATTTTTACTGAGGAAATTAGTTATTTTGGCGAAATGTAACTAAACTGCAACCGGAATAGGGAGCCATTCCCTGTCCAAGCTACTGCATTCCCTGCCCTGTCCAAGCTACTTTACTCATGGAATGCATTAAAATGCGTTTTCAAGGGGTTAAATATCAAACATTTTTCCCTTCTGCTGGGTGGTTAACTCTCCCAGTGCCCCGGTAGGGGCCCTCAGATCACGTTTGCCCCAGGGCCCCCAACATCGTACTTACGGCCCTGATTAAGTTCCCTTAATTTTTCTAATTAGCGTGTTTATTGGGTTGAATTTGTCTGTCTGTGGTTTCATGTCAACTAATTTATTATTATGTTTCAACAATTTTTTTCTTTAATTTTGGACATTTTTAAGGGGGGGGATTTCCCCCTTTTCCCTCCTCGTAGATCCGCTAATGACTGTTATGCTTATATGCAAGATTGTCACTCCATCTCTTGCAGTTCTTCTACCACTTGGTGTTTTGGCACTTGCAATTTTCTTGTGTCCGCAATTCTACTGATATGATTGTTCCATTCTTTTTTTCTCTATTAGTGGAGTCAATGAAGGTTTTCACCTCCGATTTCGTTGAACCTCCATCGATATTCATGAAAATTGGTAAGTATGTAGAGGATACCTCAAGAAACAAAGATGACATGGTGCCAACTTGCTCTTTTACCCTGGGGGGGATGCCACCCCTTCTCGTGGGTGGAAATTATTTTATTAAAAATAATACCACTAATCGATAGAGGGACAAATTATAATTAAAATTTTTTATATAAAGTTATTCCAATAAATCAATAGTTTTTGAGTTATTAAAGATCAAAAGTTTTGATTTTTCATCAAAAAATCCATGTTTTAAAGCAGTTTTTCATAAATAACTCAAAAACCATAAGTTTCTTCAAAAAAGTTGTTATTACCAAAATCGAAGATAATATAAAAATAAATGAGCTCCTTATTCGAAAAATCCTTTATTACATATACAAAGTGAGTTATATGCAATTGAATGTATATTTTTTTTCCGCGAGTACTCAAATATTAGTATTCAAGCTTAAATAACAGAAAAACGATGCACTTTGTTAAATATAGACACTAAAAATTTTAATAAAGTACTTAAAGGTAACTATCAAAAAGCTATATAAGAAGTCGATAGCATCAAAATTAAGCAAGTTATGATGGAAATAAGAGGACCCTTTCAGATTTTTTAGGGAAGAATGAAAAATGAAACATACGTCATTTCCACAAAAATTAAAATTTATAGTAACCCATTAAAAACTTTATTTATTTTAACATGAGTAATAACTTCGACAATTTTGACCGGTTTAGAATGCATATTTTTGAAAAAAAATACGATTAAAAAAAATTAGAACTTTTCAAATTTTCGTGAATTTCATTTTCTTTTGATAATAACTCCAAAAATACTCGATATACCTAAAAAATGGTGAAGAATAAAATTTTAGTTTTAACTTTATTTAAGCTTTTTCTTTTTTTAATATTTTTTTACGACAAAAAATAACCGAGATAGAAACATTTAAAACCTAAATTTTACTGCGAGAACCATGTAAGCGGGGCCTTTTCACCTTGTATTTAAAAAAAAATAAAGGATTTAGAAAATTATGTTTAATACAGTGTTATAGACCTTTTACTTAGCTTTGTAATGGTTTTTGGATAAATCTCATATTTCAAAAACTAACGGAGTTATTTTAAAAACAACCAATAACATTTTCTTTGAAAAAATTTTATAGCGGAGATTTTGTATGTATACAGGTTGTGGGAAGTCCAATTAGTCGTTTGTTGTAGGAGATACGAAAAAAGTTTATTTAGGTGAGATTGGGGCATAGATAATATCAGAATTTAAATACATTTCCAAATATACAGGGCCACCCATATTGACAGGGTGAAACAAAATTTTCTTTTGTTTAATGGAACACCCTGTATATTTTTACGTATATTTTTACATTTTTGGATTCTCCTTCATGTTTTATTTCTTAAAATATCAGGTTTTGTGATGTTATACGAAGTAATTTAAAAGATAATTACGTTTTTTTTTTTCAAATTTCATAGCAATATTCACCCCCTGTATAATTGTAGTGATTTGACATCAGAAAATCAATTTATGTTCAAGTGATTTTTAATATAGTCTATTATTGTTAAAAATTATTAATCTAGCAAAACGTTTAATTTTAGCTAATACAGGGTTGGTCGAAACTGAATGAGTGTTTTCTTAAAGTTTGAGAGTATGAGCTTTCTCAAACGGAGCAGCCTGTAATGTCTGCAATGAGCATTGTAATGAAATGCTATTGTATGGCACTTTATTATTTCCCACCCTGCCAGTAAGAACTGAATTTATTTTTGAAATCCCTAACTTTATGTCTTTAATTATTTTAAATATTGTAAACGATTAAAAAACAATCACATTAAATTGAAATGAATAACCAGTGTATATCTTCCACATTTACTTCATATTTAACGTAGCCTGTACCATAACATTGCACAGATTAGTATCCCTGTATAGCAACGATATACCATGAATGTGACTTCATACTTGAGAAATGTCCTATATCCAGTCTCACAAAAAAAAGGGATTCCTCAAACATAATATATATGCAGACAAAATCAGCCAAAGTGATTTGCGATATCTAATTAAAGGCCGTACCAAGTTGGTTTTGTTGAATATAGCATGAGAGCACGACGATACTTTAGTGATAAGCGTATTTTTCGTAGTAGCTATAGTATGTTGTTTTATATTATGTATTACCTATATTAAATTAGTTTTAGTATGTTTCGTTTATGTAAAAAAATGTAAAATAAAAAAAATTCTGTTTTTCTTGTAGTTGTTTTTTCGTATAGATATTGTTTTATATTGTAGTAAATTGAATTTAGTTTTAGTATGTTCCGTTTGTTTGTAGAATTATATTTAATTAGATTTGCTTTAATTACTAAAATAAATAAATTTTCAATTATATTTTATGTATTTGTGGAAAAGGAAACCTAGCATTAGCTGCCACATTTCTATAACGGCCAATTGTTTTCTATTTTTAGTGGCCGTTATTGTCAGGTTTTACTGTACCAATAATATTTTATTAAATTATGAAATATTATTTAAATAAAAAATTTATAAACTTGATAAAAGAAAGTTTGCTTAGAATTTACTCCTCTATCTAATTATGGGGTTATTTTTAATAAAATAGTGTTCACCCATGAGAAGGGGTAACATGCACCCCCAGGATAAAAGCGCAAGTTGGTACCACATCATTTTTGTTTCTTGAGTCATCCTCTATAACTACTTACCAATTTTCATGAAAATTGATGGAGGTTCAACGAAATCAGGGGTGAAAACCTTCAGTGACTGTCTTTTTGGGAATATAAAAGAATAATTTTTTCCTGATTGTCGATTTGCTAATTTTCTGATTTTTGGTTGCTATAAGGTTTGAAAAATTAATAAAAATTATAAATCATGCACATAAATGTAAAAAACTATTTATTTTACTTAATTAAACGAGATTGCTTGAGCCAGAATGCTGAAATCTGCATTTTTATCATTAAAAAAAAAGGTGGAAGCATATCACTTTTGTTTTTTGAGGTATCCTCTAACTAATCAACAATTTTCATGAAAATCGATGAAGGTTCAACGAAATAGGAAGTGGAAACTTACAGTGACTGCACTTTCAGAAATCTAAAAAATAATTTTTAAAAAAGGGGTGTATTTCACCCCTAAAATGCAAAAAGCGCAAGTTGGCACTATGTCACCTTTGTTCCTTGAGGTATTCTTTAACCACTCACCAATTTTTATGAAAATCGATGGAGGTTCAACGAAATCTGAGGTAATAACTCATATCCACTTTCATTGACTCCATTATATGTACACAATGAGTGTCCACTCGTTTATACAATAATTAAATTTTGTATTTCGTCACTTCTTATTCGATGTCTCTGCATGTTTCCTGTAATTCTTATCGAGTATTCACATTTCTGCCACTCCCCATATTCTCTGTGTATTGGCTCTGTCGGGTCTTGTTTCTAATGCGTACGTCATTATTGGTCTTATATTGCGTTATAGATTCCTAATTAGTTAAACCATATAATATTATAATTGCATCCTGCTAATCTATTTAGTTTTTGTACTTGATCTCTTCTTTTTCAACGCCTGCATAGCTGAACAGTCTAATTCCTAGGTACTTTATTTCATTTTCATTACTTTATCAATGCTAACTTTATCGACTTTAAGTTTGCATCTCATTGGTTCTTTACTGATTACTAGTGTTCGAGTTTACTGACTACACTCTCTTAAGAATGTTCATATTAATCTTTGAATAATAATTAGGCTGGCGAACAAGTAACCAATATGGCTCACGACGTAAATTTATAGGGTTTTAATAGCGAAAAGCCCACAGTTTGTGGTGAGTTTGAATTATTCCTATTAATTCATTTAAATATGATGTAATAGCAAGATTTTTCTTTTTTTAAAGGGATTTCTTGCACGGATTATCGTTGAGCCTCCATTTATCTCATCAATGTCCATATTACCGTTTTTTACTATCTACCCAGAAGTTGTTTCATTATTGCATTGTCAGAAGAGTGTTTTATAGTTAATAAGAATAAGTTATAATTTAGTTTTAGAAATCGTAAAATCAAGAAATGAAAAAAGGGCTAACTCTAGTTAGCCCTTTTGTTAAAGATTCAAGGGTCATTGTATTTTTAGGGTCAATAGTTTCAAGGGTCAATGTAGGGCATTGTATTTTTTAATTCGTGTAAAAATGCCAACATTTGTAATAAAAAAAATTAACTTCCTATACATGTTGATGCGTCTGACTTATTTTAAATCTTTATAAGCTTAAAATCACAGTATCTTTGAAAATAATATATATTTTAAAGTACAAATGAGTTCCAACGCAAATTTGACCCCTCCCTCAAAAACTCAGAAACCAAGAGTTTCTTCAGAATTAAAAAAAACATGTAAATTTGTATTGGAAGGGGGACGGATTCTCATGCAAAATTCGTCCCCCTTTCACTACCCCGCATCAACCCCCTGTTATTTTAAATGCTTATAAGGTTAAAATCACAGTATGTATTTTCGCGCTAGAGTGACACCTTGCGGGTGTCGGACTCTACTATTTTTTTATTACAAAACTCTTTATTTTCAATTGAAAGTACTTATATTTAATTAATAAAGATTATCTATCTTTTGTCTAACAAAACAGCTGCGTTTCGTTAGTCCGACAACGTAAATATGCACTATGAAATGTTTCAGAAAGTGATAGCGCAACCTGCACTTTGAAATTTTTCAGAAAGTGAGAGACTCGCTCAAACCAAGCAGTTAAGACCATTTTTAAGACTTTTGTAATCATCTCTTAAAAGGACGATGTACTTACTGTGCAGAAATTAAAGTTTTTTGTGCATTTTTAGAAAATTTATTAATCATTTTCAAAATATCGACTTTTGAAGGTATTTTTGCCACAACTAAACAACAAATTAACAAAAATAAATTTACTCATCTTAACTTTCATCTTAAGGTGAAACAGTAGCGATCAACAGGTAGCAAAAACGCGTTCCAAGATTGCGGCTGTAATTTTGAATATTTTTTTTTGAGATATTTGGCACACGTATTCGTAATATAATAAAGAATGGCGGTACAGAGCCCAATTTGAAAAATATATTAATATGTGGAAATTACTCTGTAATTAAATACAATATTAAAAAACGAGCCTGTACCGCCATTAAGAAGAACAAAAAAATACACTTTCTTTAAATAAACTTTTTTTATCCGATGCCTAGATTTTGTGTCATTTTGGAACTACATACTAATGAAATAAAAAATTTTAGTAGTTCCAAAATGACACAAAATCTAGGCATCGGATAAAAAAGTTTATTTGAAGAAAGTGTATTTTTTGTTCTTTTTAATGGCGGTACAGGCTCGTTTTTTTAATATTGTATTTAATTACAGAGTGATTTCCACATATTAATATATTTTTAAAATTGGGCTCTGTACCGCCATTCTTTATTATATTACGAATACGTGTGCCAAATATCTCGAAAAAATATTCAAAATTACAGCCGCAATCTTGGAACGCGTTTTTGCTACCTGTTGATCGCTACTGTTTCCTCTTAAAGGGATTTTCTATACTATTTCGTAAAAATTGTCTCATTTTTCCTTATAATTTAGCGGTGGTATCTTTAGTATTTAAAATCAAATAGCGATCTTACATTTTTATATAAGTATTGTTTTGCATATTTTGTTTATTACATATTGTTATATTAAAATTTATTAAAAGTAGTTGTTAAATATATCAAACAGTGTGACAAAAATAGTACATTGTTTACCGGGTAGGAAAAGCTTAACATTCCTGGACGACTGTGAAGATTGCTAAGTCGAGGCGCAAGCCGAGACTTAGCAACACAGAGTCCAGGAATGTGGCCTTTCCTACCAGGTAAACATACTATTTTTCCGCAAATCGTTTAAAATTCGACAGATATTGATTGATTTAAAAAAAACGCGATAATTTTATTCCCAAATAAATGGTGCTTTGAAATTCCTAATAAAATTACTTGGGTTACTATGGAAACGTATTGAGGTTGAATTGTCAAACTTGACGCTTATAAATAGAACACTAACAACTGTACGGAAATATCATTTCCTTACAGTAAGGAAATGACATTTCCTTACAGTAAGGAAGTCCTGACTTTTTCTTCAAGAAATTTTGACAGGAATGTCAAAATTTCCTGGCGATTTGCGGAAAAAGGCTTTTATTTTGCTAATTTCTTCGGTCTACATTCTACATTATATTAAAATATTTTGTTATTAAATTTTTAATCAAACCTCACGCAACGAATTTTTCCTTGCAGTTTGTTGCTCCCAATTAAACGTTTCTATGTTTTCTACGTGTCATGTCGTACAGAACAAAACAGAAGATTACATAAGCCCCTGAACTAATTCCATATCACATCTGGTCTAGGACATCGGCACACTTTTAGGACGAACCGAAATTCAAATGGTCTCGCTCTTCACCTTGGCCCGCTTTCCGCTAAATGACCTACATTTTTCGACTATACACTTATTAACACGGATCGTAATGGAAGTAGGAAGTAACAAGGTAAGAGTAAAGCGCTGATGCGGTGGTTATAATAATAGATGCGTCTTTTGGATTCTCGCAGTGATTAATAAAATTAAGGAAGACAAAAGTGAATAAAAACGACGTTCTTCTACAAAGTGGTTCAAATTCAAATAAAAAAATAAACTTAGATATGAAAAAGAAATTATCAAATGAAGAACTTTTACGATTATTAGAAGAAAGCGATGAAGAATTTAGTGAGTTTCTTAATTCAGACAGTTCGACCAGGGCATTTAAAACAAAAAAAAACGAATTATGAAAAAAGTATTTTTAAGAATCACTTTTCTTTAGTTACGAGTGACTAAAATTAAACATATAAAAAAAATCAACTAAAAAGCAAAAAAATTGAAAAAATCTAACACATTCGTCAAAGAAAAGCGGGGCGCGTCTTCATCGAATAAACGGCTTTTCGCACTACGCTTTTCTTTAACGAGCGTGTTAGATTTTTTCAATTTTTTTAATTTTTTGCTTTTTAGTTGATTTTTTTATATGTTTAATTTTAGTGACTCGTAACTAAAGAAAAGCCTTTCTTAAAAATATTATTTTCATATTTTTTTATTTTTTACTTTTTAGTCTTACACTTTTCAAACATTAAAATATATCGTCATGTTTATTAAAATATGTATAAAACATATGATGTACAAACATGAAAAGTAGTCGGAATCGGCAAAAAATTTGAAACTTTATTGTTTATTTATGAAGCATACCGTAAACAATTAACGTAAGAAGTGAAATTATGTACAGTTCATATAATTAGCTGCAATCTGTAAAAGTTTCAAGTTTCTTCATTGTAAAAAACAAGAGAATTTAAGCATTTTCCGTTAAAATCGTTTTTTTTTATTTAAACAATGAACAAAAAAAAATTTATTGACTATTCGTGTATTGTTCCCGCGAATGCATATATTATGATGGTTCCTGTTTATCTGAACCATCTCAGATAATTGAGGGGTGGTTACCCCCTACCATAAGGGTTGATGAAGTAACAATACTCACTGTAGACTCATTTATTGGTACGTTGAAGCAACTACGGTAAAGAGCTGGTGGTATATTATTTAGTAACTGTGATGTTTACTCGTTGGGATCTCAAATACCAATGACTAATCTTTTCGCCATGAAAGTAGAACTCAAAGTGGATTCCCCTGTTTACTATTTGGTATAAATAAAAGTGAGAGTGTTTAGTAAAAGTGCTGAATCGACTAGATTAAAAATAACGAATACTAATTGTTATTTCAAACTGACCTTGTATCGAAAATCGACACATTGATGTGGTAATATAGGTCAATCGTATTTATTATAAACAAACGTGTTTGTTTTACCAAAGACATTTAATTATTAAAAGAATTTGTATTAATAAGATGATTACTGAGATGCAGTGTATCCCACTACATCTTCCCTTTCCCTCCAAAAATTTTCTGACTACGGAAAAGGAAGAAAATTTTCTGATAATACCACCAACTGCCTACTGCGTTTTAATAAATACAAGTTAAGTTTTTATTTCCTATAACTAATAATTAAATACAAAAAAAATAAAAATGTTCGTTATCAACATTGTTCCCGTTTCACTTGTCACTCACTGTGTTCTCGGATTGTAAGCATACAATCTATTCTTATGTATTTCCTTGATTTTATTGTTTTCTGTTTTGATCTTACAATTAACGTTGTTTACCTCTGTTATTGTGAAGGGACCTACATAAAGACTATCAAACTTACCATTCTCTTCCCTTTTTACCAGGACTAGGTCTCCTATTTTAAAGTGTTGTGGTGTTGCTTTGAGCTTGTTATTTTCTTGTCGCTCTTTTTTGTGCTTTAGTAAGAAGGTTCTAGCTCTCTCGTGTGCGCTTTGTAGTTTGTAGCGTAACTCATTGTAGTAAGCATCTATATTGTAACATGGTTGAATCTCCTGTGTAAGGTCTTCTTTCTGGTAGGTTAACCTTCCTGCCATATAACAGTTCAAACGGTGTGTAACCATGATACGCGTTAGGGGTTGTATTGTAGCAGTATGTGAACATTCTGCAACACACGTCCCAATTTTCTCTGTCTTCGTCTATGAATGCTCTTAAATACTCGTTTAATGTTCTGTGCAGTTTTTCGCAACTTCCAATGGACTGTGGATGGTATGCCGTTGAGAAGTTGTGCTCTATTTTAAGTAGCTTTGTTAGTTCCTGCATTACTTCATTCTTATACTCTGTGCCTTGGTCTGTTCTTATTTGCTTCATGAGTCCGTATGTTGGTATAAAATGATCAAAATGTTGGGTGTTTATAATCAATGTGTGTGTTTATAATCAATGGTCATACTTATTTTCTTACAATAACAGATAAAAATTTAATACTAAGTCAGTTTGACTGTTTCATTTACTAACAGAATGCATTAAGTACCTACCCTTAATGCAGCCTGCTTGTACTATTTTTGCGAAAACTTTGACTTAGAGCATTATGGCTTTACAATCTGTATACCTACCTATCGTTAGGTTTAAATCAAAAGGTTAATGTACGAAAAAGAGAAACCTTTTACCTAATTAAAGGGCCATAAATGTGACAACTCATAGCTCAAGCCGTGCTGTGCTAATCAACTATTTTTGAATATTGAAAATTTTCCAAAATTGTACTCTACGCCGATTAAAATTAGTTGTGCCAAAAAAATGAGTTAATGCAGTTATACGAGAAGAAAGTAATACCAGAAGCCAGAAGTATTTCACAGGTGGTACGAAGATTTGCCGTTCGATGAAAAAATTATCAATGTTCTGCCGGAACCTGATGTCTATGATTCAGATTAGATCATTTAGCACTAAAATCACCGGAGTAAATAGATTTTAAATACAGCACCTAGAGACTTGCAACTTTTTGCATTGTGTTTAGGATGATGTCGGGAAAAAGTCTACAATATAAAAATGGGTGGAAATGTATAATTTCATTTTAAACTGCATAAATTGCATCCAAATATGCATAGACATGTCAAGATAATTAAGGGCCAGATTTTGTCACTCGGAGGCTTTTGGGGTCGCTGAATACGAATTCGCCATCAGCACCGACCCTCGGGGTACCTAGAGTACAGTGTCACTGCTAAGGCACATCATCTTCTAGAGTTTAGAGGGTTTTCGCCATTAAGTTGAGGCAGACAGATTACTCAGGGAGTCTTTGGGTGTGCTGAAGACGAACACACTTTCAGAACGGACACCTGTGGTCTAGAGTCACGCCATTTTCGAAGTTTCGAGGGATTTCGGTAATGCATGCAAATAGATTACTAGGCGGATTTTGGGGTCACTTAGTACGAATAGAGCATCAGAAACGAACCCGGACCACCTGGTGCCCAAGGTCACTGCTAAGGCATGTTACCATATAGAGGTTGGAGGGTGTTTGTGCATCGGTGGTCGGTTCTGATGTATTCTTATTCAGCGGTCCCAAAAACCCTCGAGTAATCTGTTTGCATAAATTTGCCGAAAACCCACGAAACTCCAGATCATGTGCCTTAGCAGTGAACCTGGGCATCAGGTGCTCCGGTGATCGGTTCTGATGGTGTCAGCGACCAAAAAACCATCGAGTGACAAAATCTGGCCATCAATACACTTATTTGGATATGTTTATGCACCTTTGGATGCATTCTTTGCACTTTTAAAATGCAAGTATGCATTTCCATCCATTTTTCTGTTGTAGATTTTTTTCCGACATCATCTTGAACACAATTCAAAAAGTTACAAGTTTTTATGTGCAGTATTTAAAAGTCCTAAATGCCCTGGTCTAGATAAAGAAGACTAATCATCTATTTGCTTTTTGTATTTTTTTGTATCTAATAATTAAATTTCTGAAAATTTCTATTGTTCTTTTTTATTTTTATTTTTCAAAAGGATTTTTTTAATGCCGAAATTCTAGTTGTCTAAGATTATAGGATAAAACACTATAATGGTAAAATTGATACAACTAAAATTAACACTAAAATGGGATTAGTTGTGTGTCTACTTGTGTAAAATAGTAACATTATGAACAAGCAGAATGCACTAAGTCAGTTCATTATTTATTAAAAAAAATAATTACTAATTAACCAAAAATAAAAACTGTTGTTGTAATATACCACATTCTTTAAAATACCATTACTATTTCTATACAAGTAATAGAATTAAACTAAAAGTAATACTTTTTGTGTAATTTTAATTTATATTTAAAAATTTTACTAAAACTTGATTTTCTTAAAACAGTGATTTTTGACTTGCAGGGTATACGTGCAATCTGCTCGTATACCCTCGATTTATTTGCACGATTTTTAACTGTTACTAATGGTAACAGTGGTTACATGGACGCTTCGCCAGTGACAAGGCTAAATTTTGAACAGCTAATAAGAACATAAATACATATTGTGGGAATCAAATTGTCGAATGGGTAAATTAATTACAAAAGTTTTGCGCTGGTGCGAGCTAAAGACAAATAAGAGTTTGAAATACCCGTGTTGAGCTGCCCCCCCCCCCCACTTGCAAAAATCAAAAAACAAATATCCCTGATTTATGAGCTATTTATGAGCTCTCATATTCCGAAAACTAAAAATTTTGAGCTCGTTCCACTGAGCAGGAATTTGATACTTTAGTGGGGGGGGGGGCTGAGTCAGCCCCCCCCACTACTTAAAAATAGGAATATTGAATCGGTTTTTGCGGCAGAATTACGAGCTATTTATGAGCTCTTGAAATTATATAGTTTCGATTTTAAAGCTCATCCCCTTCACCCCAAACAACCCTTTAATTGATTTAACTTAAGAGAAAAATGCTGAGAAAACTTAAAATATATCGTATTGCGGATATAAATCCTGTAGCTTATATACTCTAAGAATAAACTATTAAATCACGTGTATTTCGATTATTGAGCTACAACCCCTTCGCAAGAAAACCACCCTATCTTCCCGGCTTAAGAGAAAGTTGTACTTAAAATGCATTAAACTAATTATTTGGCGACTACATATCATTGAATAATTTATAAGCTTCCAAATTACGCGCATTTAGATCAGTAAATTGCAAATTATTTTGTATAGTGCAGTCACTGAAGGTAAAAATAAACGATTACCTTCAATTTCGGTGAACCTTCATCGATTTTCACGAAAATTGGTCACTGGTTAGAGGATACGTCAAGAAACAAAGGTGACATAGTACCACCTTGCGCCTTTACCCTGAGGGTGGATACCGCCCCTTCTCGGGGGTGAAAATTATTTTATTAAAAATAACTGCACAAATCAATAAAAGAACAAATTAAAAGCAAAATTTATTATATCAAATTTATAAAATAAGTCAATATTTTTAAGTTATTAAAGATCAAAGATTTTAATTATTCGTGAAAAAAATGCATGTTATGAAGCGGTTTTTCGTAAATCACTGAAAAACTGTAAGTTTTTACAAAAAAGTTAATAGTAGTTTAATTCGTATAGCTTATATTCTAAGAATAAACTCTTAAATCACGCTCCTTTCGATTATAGAGCTACAACCCCTTCGCAAGAAAACCATCCCATATTCCCGGCTTAAGAGAGAGTTGTACTTAAAATATTTTAAATTAATGATTTGGCGACTACATACCGTTTAATAATTTATGATCTTGCAAAATATACGCATCTCAATTATTGAATTGCCATTTTCTTTCTATAGTGCAGTCACTGAAGGTAAAAATCAAATATGACCTTCGATTTCGGTAAATTTCCATTCATTTTCATTTGTATTGAAACTGCCTCATTTTCACCCCCGAGAAGGGATGACATATGCCCCAGGTTAAAACCCCAAGTTGTTATTGTTAATTCGTGAAAATGAATGGAGATTTACCGAAATCGAAGGTCATAGTTGATTTTTACCTTCAGTGACTGCACTATAGAAAGAAAATGGCAATTCAATAATTGAGATGCGTATATTTTGCAAGATCATAAATTATTAAACGGTATGTAGTCGCCATATCATTAATTTAAATTATTTTAAGTACAACTCTCTCTTAAGCCGGGAATATGGGATGGTTTTCTTGCGAAGGGGTTGTAGCTCTATAATCGAAAGGAGCGTGATTTAAGAGTTTATTCTTAGAATATAAGCTATACGAATTAAACTACTATTAACTTTTTTGTAAAAACTTACAGTTTTTCAGTGATTTACGAAAAACCGCTTCATAACATGCATTTTTTTCACGAATAATTAAAATCTTTGATCTTTAATAACTTAAAAAGTATTGACTTATTTTATAAACTTGATATAATAAATTTTGCTTTTAATTTGTTCTATTATTGATTTGTGCAGTTATTTTTAATAAAATAATTTTCACACCCGAGAAGGGGCGGTATCCACCCTCAGGGTAAAGGCGCAAGGTGGTACTATGTCACCTTTGTTTCTTGACGTATCCTCTAACCACTGACCAATTTTCGTGAAAATCGATGAAGGTTCACCGAAATTGAAGGTAATCGTTTATTTTTACCTTCAGTGACTGCACTATACAAAATAATTTGCAATTTACTGATCTAAATGCGCGTAATTTGGAAGCTTATAAATTATTCAATGATATGTAATCGCCAAATAATTAGTTTAATGCATTTTAAGTACAACTTTCTCTTAAGCCGGGAAGATAGGGTGGTTTTCTTGCGAAGGGGTTGTAGCTCAATAATCGAAATGCACGTGATTTAATAGTTTATTCTTAGAGTATATAAGCTACAGGAATTATATCCGCAATACGATATATTTTAAGTTTTCTCAGCATTTTTCTCTTAAGTTAAATCAATTAAAGGGTTGTTTGGGGGTGAAGGGGATGAGCTCAAAAATCAAAACTATATAATTTCAAGAGCTCATAAATAGCTCGTAATTCTGCCACAAAAACCGATTTAATATTCCTATTTTTAAGTAGTGGGGGGGGGGGCTGACTCAGCCCCCCCCACTTAAGTATCAAATTCCTGCTCAGTGGAACGAGCTCAAAATTTTTAGTTTTCGGAATATGAGAGCTCATAAATCAGGGCTATTTGTTTTTTGATTTTTGCAAGTGGGGGGGGGGGGCAGCTCAACACGGGTGTTTGAAATTGTAGTAGCCAACCTCCAATGAGGAAAGGACACTTTAAGGAGAAGATGTCGCTCATGTCATGGTCATGACTAGTCATGACCATAGGTTTCAAAAATTCCTGAATTATAACACGTTTTTCCCCCACAGCCTGGACTATACAGTTATGAACACGGATTGTGATGGAAGTAGGAGTAGGAAGTAACAAGGTAAAAGCGCTGATGCTGTGGTTAAAAGATGCGTCTTTTGGATTCTCGCATCGCAGCGATTAATTAAGGAAGATTTATGATCACATGTTTTATGTTAACATAAAGGGACGTGGTGATCAATAAGGTAAGAAAGTCGCTTAATAAAATTGCCTTTTTTTTCGTTGGAAGGAAACAAGGTCAGCGTTCATCATCATTTTATCTTTTTTATTGTTTATATTGTAACCCTCAAATGCTAGACGGTTTTGGGCCAGGGCCAAGAAAGGACGAAGCAATCAACATAAATAAAGGGTGTAGGTGTTTTTTGTTTGGGTATTTTTCTAACTACACATTCAATGTTACGTTAAAAAAATTCAAGGATTACAATATTACTTGGATAGAAAAAGGACATTAAAAATAATTTTTTGTACAAAAAAAACAAATTGAAGGAAATCATATTATTCTTCTTTTTTGAGTGCTGTTTTCTATCGGAGGGTGGATAACATCAAAGTTATTTTTTGCTTTGTTTGTAACAACTCAAGTTCCATTGAAGTACATTTAAATTTTTTTTTAGTTATTAGGCACAATTGAGAAAAATATTGAGAGTGAATCTTTATAAAAGCGACAGTATGAAGTATACGCATACCGACAGTATGAAGTTAGTTGCTAAATCGTTCAAGTTACGTATGTATCATGGGCGCCCATACCCATGGGCAGGGGGTGGCGTGCCCCTCCGGTGGTATGTATCAATGCAAATAAATTTGCAAAAAAATGGGCGCCCGTTTTTAGTAATATAATTATTATAATTTTTGTGTCTTTGAATTTGTCTTCGTTGGAAATAAGATAATTAGTATTAAAATATGATGAAAAGAAAATTAAAAATGTGGGTAGAAAATCTGACGTTTTTTAGATTTTCTACGATTCATCAAGAGGAAAGTAATTGCGGGTAGGCTACAGTTCATAAAAAATGACGTATTAACGTTATTTTTAATCTTTGGTATTATTTTAAGTATTAAAATTAAATTAATATTAAAATAAAAATGGAATTCAACTGTTTAAAATATAATTATTTCGTTAAAATCATAATAATAGAAGTATAACTTCTTACGTGCGTACAAAGTATACGTTGCATATCTACGATGCATACTCTTCTACTTTTTCAACATTGTTTCCTATCATATCAAGTTGTGTCCCTTTTTCTTCTTAGTATTTCATTTTTGTTTTTTTTTCTGTATTCTTTGTTTTCTACTTGTCGGGCTTTGTTTCTGCAGTGTACGTTGTAATGGGAATTATTGTTTTCTTTTGTTTTAAAACAATAAGATCGTCTTCATTTTCCTCTGAAACCTGAGAGTTTTCTCAACCTTGATTTGATTGGAATTTTCTTGAACTAAAAATGAGGGAAAAATAGAAGTTGAAACGGCGGTTTTGACAGGCGACAGATGGCTGCGTAACATCAAGGATTGAACAGGACTAGATCATCGAATGTTAATAATAAAAGCACAGAATAGAGATAAAATAGAATGTGTTAATAGTTATTTAACCGACAAGTGTATTAATAAGGACGATTAACAATTGAGATATTTTAACGCGTGAGCGGGGCGAGCGTGTTAATGTTCGAGATTGTTAATCGCCATTTTAATTCACGAGTTCGTTACAAAACTTTTCCGTCGTCCGTACTTTTCAGAAATAAAGATATCTTAGTTTATATTTTTATTTACTTAACGATAAACAACAATTTTTTCAGCTTTCATTAACTTTATTCAAAGTTTAATTTTCCTTAGTGGTAGTTTTATTATTGTAAACATTAATATTCGAAATAGTACAATTACTGAAATTAAAGGAAGGTATTGATAAATGATTATCTGCTGTATAGCATTTTGACATATTCATATTTAAGTCTTCTTGGACCTCTGTAAATTCTCTGATTGAAGAAGATGCGGTGGTGCTGAAGGAAGTACTTTGACAAGGTTTAGTGATATTTTGTCCCAAGAGTTTTTCAGCCGTCTCAAGTTTATTCTGCATAGAATTATCTATATAACCTTCTGCTACAGCAGTCGATTTCCAGCCACCTAGTCTTTTAATAACTGAAAAGTCTGCACCACTGTCACACAGTACTGAGGCAGAGGAACGTCTAAAACAATGCCTAGTGTAGAGATGCAGGTGCTCTAATTTCAAGAATTTCATAAGCAATGTATGTTGTGTTGCCTATAATGAAATTGTTCATTAATAAAAAATCATTCATTAATAGGGGTCATTAATCAATGATTTTGAGGGTGTTAAAATTGATCATAAATGGACGGTTGACGGAAAAATTTATATATTAACATTTAAAAAATTCAGGACATTTTAAAACAAAATAATTACACAACAATTTTCCAATCAGGTTAACAATGAAAAACAATATACTTCATTAACAATGTGTCTTATCAACAGTATTGCGACATTTGTTAATCAAACTATAACCGAAACAATATTACTACAACGTAGTAGACACCTATAATATATATTATGTATTCCTTTATTATACCTACACCGATTTGACAATTCCGTTCATTTAGATCGTTATTTTTGTTAATTTGCTCATTGAAATATTCTTACAGTCAGACGAACTGATTTCTTGTTATTTTACATACACCATCATCATCATTCAATCTTCCCTTATCCACTGCTAGACATAGACCTCCCTCAAAATGTTCTCAACGCCATTGGAGAAATACATAATACGCGTCTCCGTTTAATAGTATGTGTAATTACAATATATAGTCTGGGCGCCAAATAGAGGTCACCGTGTCATTTTCAATTCTGATGGACAAACTCAACGGTTTCTTATGGATTTTGGGCTGCTGATTACGAATTTCGAGGGGGGATTTCGATCCGAGTGGTCAAAAAATTGTTATAAACAATTTAATTGTTTACAAATTGTTGATAAGGCTCTGGCTCATAAAAGAGATAAAAAAATGTTTCAAATAAAAATTTGTTCCCTAATAAAAAACGAGGAAACAACCGTCTACTAAACTTAAATCCGACAATTAGAACTCAATATATTGTAAAATTAGTGCACAATGCAAATTGCAAATTGCAAAATAAGTATTTTTCGAAGCTTTACCGATCGTAGCTCGGCTTCTACGCATGCAAATGAGCCTTATAAGGTGTCTTTTTAAAGCTTATATTAGAGGCTTCCAAACAAAGTTTGTTAAATTATTTGATCTTCATTTGTTTTAAAGTTATACCCGGTTGAAGTTATAATTTTCTTAAAAAAAATTGTACATTAATTGGTTTATAAAGGTTTCAAGCAAACTTGAGCTATAAACATTTATACTTTAATTTACAATAATGATAAAACAACTCAAAAGGAACAATTTGAGCTTACGAAAATGTTCGTAAGTGTATTTTTGGCTAAGATGTCGATATTTTAATGGCGCGCTATGAGGCGCAAGATTAGCTCACAGTCAAGTAAGTATGTATTCTTCGACGCTTTATCGATCGTAACTCGGCTTCTACGCATGAAAATGAGCCAATATGTGATATCCATATAAAAATGGATCGAGTTCTTTTGCAGCATCATCATTGCATATAAAACGAGCATTTATGATGTGGCGGCATACACACAATTGACGGGCCTTGATGATGCTGCAAAAGAACTAGATCCACTTTATATGGATATCATATAGATAATTAGACTCTGAAGCCTCAAAAAGTTTTAGTTTTACTGCCTACAAGAACAGACTTGTACCACCATGTAACTGTTAAAATTTCGCTAAGAATTTATGCAGATGTAAAAAAGCTGATATTCCCTGTATATCTCTATGCAGATTTGCAGATGCATGAAAAAAAAATGTGTGTAAAAGTAGTATTAATAAATAATATCAACTTACTTTTTAGTTATACTTCTGAAATATTAGTTTTTAATGTTTTTTTCTCATTAGTTCAAAAAATAGAAGACAATGTAAATATAATGAAAGGTGATACGAGGTACAGTATGATGATTTAATTATAAGAGTTATATGATAAAATTTTATTAGGATCTTCAAAAATGAAAAATGAAGATAACGTATGTATACATAGAAATTATAATTTGCATCGAGAAGTTAGCGCGTGAACCTTTACGCGGTGAGCCGATCTTGCGCCTCATAGCGCGCGCCATTAAAATATCGACATCTTGGCCAAAAATAAACTTATGAACATTTTCATAACCTCAAATTGTTCCTTTTGAGTTTTTCTATCATTATTGTTCATTAAAGTATACATTTTTATAGCTTAAATTTGCTTGAAACCCTTATAAACAAATTAATGTACAATTTTTTTTTAAATTATAACTTCACACGGATACAACTTTAAAACAAATGATAAAATAATTTAAACTTGAGGGCTTGAAACCCTTATAAACAAATGAATGTACAATATTTTTAAGAAAATTTTAACTTCAAACGGGTATGACTTTAAAACAGATGAAGATCAAGTAATTTAACAAACTTTGTTTGGAAGCCTGTTAATTAAGCTTTAAAACGACGTGTTCTAAGACTTATTTGTATGCGTAGAAGCCGAGTTACGATCGATAAAGCTTAGAAAAATACTTATTATGCAATTTGCAATTTGCATTGTGCCCTAATTTTACAATATCTAGGGTTCTAATTGTTAGATTTAAGTTTAGTAAACGGTTTTTTTTTTCGTTTTTTATTAAGGAACAAATTTTATTTGAAACATTTTTTTTATCTCTTTTAGTTTATGAGCCAGAGCCTTATAAACAATTTATAAACAATTAAATTGTTTATAACAATTTTTTGACCACTCGGATCGAAATCCCCCCTCGAAATTCGTAATCAGCAGCCAAAAATCCATAAGAAACCGTTGAGTGTGTCCATCAGAATTGAATATGACACGGTGACCCCTCTGGCGCCTGACTAATACTGACTATGCTTATTACGGATAGTCTTCTATAAGGCTTCATTTCATCCTTACTCTATTGTCGGTCTTTATTAGGGTCATTTTTACAAATCTAATCATCTTTTGCAGAATTTCAAGTGGGTACTCTGGTACAGACGTCTTCTTATCACAGAATCGTAAGCCTGTTTGAAATCCATGAAGAGGTATTTACCAACCTGCTAGTTTAACTGCTTTTCTAGTCTGCTTCTTATGATTCTGGCGAGTATCTTATATGTTACGTCTAGGAGAGTGATACCCCTGCAGTTTTCGCACATTGCTCTGTCTCCCTTCTTATAAATGGGACATATTCGCACTCGCTCCCATATTCTCGTCAGCAGGCTGCAAATCCGCGTTATAAGTGCTTGCCCCCCTGCTTGATTAATTCTACAGTAGGTTATACCATTGCTGCCTGCACTTCTATTGTTTTTCATACTATGTATATGATTTCCCTTATTTCTTCCACGGTTGGAGTCTCTATTGCTTCCGCCGGGATGTTAACTTCCTCTACCATTTCCACTTACCCCTAATCACGTCCATCCGGTTCTTCATTGCTCAAAATGCTCCTGCATCTATCTAGCTTCCCCTGCTTATCTCCTATTAGGTGCTCTTCCTTACTCTTGTAGTAATTCTGTTTGCTTGCACATTGGTCACTGCTCCTTTTCGCTTTCTGATAGAAGTTTCTTACATTTTTATTAATATAAATGCTCTTCAATCTCTTGAAGCTTTTTATCCATTATGCTCTTCTTCCCACACACTTTTTTAGCATTTCTTCTTCTGGTTGGATGAACCAAGGTTTATCAATATATTTTAGTCTTGCCTCATTCCGTTTATTAAGGTTTTTCTTGCAATCGGTTTTAAACCATTCTTTGTCACTCCCCTTCTTAATGACCTAACCGCTTTTGAGCTGCTTCCTTCATAGCTTCTTCTATTATTCCCCACTCCATTTCAATGTCACCTTGCTTTTCGCTTTGAAGAAGTTTTGCTGTCACGCCTGCCTGGATTTGTTCTTTAGTTTAGCGACGTTACATTTTTTATTCGTTATTCTCTAATGCTTGGGATAGTTTCTCTTAATTTCGTGATCGTTAGTATGTGATCGGTAAGTCGATAAGTTATAACATCAACAATAAATCTTCTTCTTCTTTACGTGCCATGTCCGCGACGGAGGTTGGCAATCATCATGGCCATTCTGATCTTGGATGCTGCTGCTCTGAAGAGTATGATTGATGTGCATCCGTACCATTCTCTCAAGTTACGAAACTATGAGATTCTCCTCCTTCCTACACTTCTCTTGCCCTGGATTTTCCCTTGTATTTAATTGAAGTATGTTGTATCTCTCATTACGCATAACATGCCCCAGGTATTGCAGTTTTCGTGTCTTGATAGTTTCCAATATTTCCTGTCTTTTGTTGACTCTTCTCATGACTTAGTGCGTTGTTTGTTACATGCTCGGTCCATGATGTCTTCAGGATTCTTCTGTACACCCACAGTTCAAATGCTTCCAACTTTTTAGCAGTCGACTCGTTAATAAAGTGTACATGCTTCTATCCCGTAAAGCAGAGTCAAGAAAATATAACACCTTATCAACCTAACTCTCAAGTCTAATTTCTGTTCTCTTGCGCAAAGTACCTTTCTCATTTTGTTGAAGTTTGTTCGTGCTTTCTCCATTCGAACTTTGATTTCTTTGGAGTAATCGTTTGTGTGATTAATTATTGCGCCAAGATAGTTGTAGTTTTCAACTTGTTCTAAAGTTTTACCGTTAATTGTCAGGCTTTCATCATTAATTTGGGTTTTTCATATCCTCATAAATTTAGTTTCCTTGATGTTTACTGATAATCTATATTCTTCTCCATACTCAACTATTAACTCGACTATGAACAAGTCATTAGCTTTTGGAGGTCTTGGAGGTTGTCTGCTATTATTAAATCTTAGAAAACTCTAATTGTTGAATGATTGACTCCGAAACATATAAAAATGTAATATCACAGTAACCGAACTGTTTTTGACAAACCGGAAATACTTCTTCTTCACAGCACACTCTTATTATACTTAACCCTCTTAACCTTAATACGGTGCTATGGATATGCCTATGATGTGGAAAGCAAAACAATTGCTTTCACTTTTACTGGCGATATTTATATACGAGCACAAAACACACACTCCGAGCCGATGTGTATGTGTGTTTCTAGGCCGATGCATTCTTATTTACTTTCTCTTTCATAATATCTGGTTGGTCTCTTCTCTTCTCTTCTCTTCGGTTCGGATCCGAGCTGCGTTCACAAAAATTAATAGTTCGATCTCGTGTCTAGGTCGTGAGAAGAAAAGGACTTTCTTTGATGGCGCCGCCATCCAAGCAAGAGCGAGGTGAAGGTTTTACTCGAAGGACTTGGCTCGGAAGGTGACGGTGATGGGTGTACGGAGGCGGATGTTACTGATACACGTGGTCGGGTTTTCTACTGAGTTAGGACAAACAAATATTTTAGGGAAATAAAAGGCAGATATCGAGCACTGAATTTATTAAATCTTGTGAGCGGTCGTGGAGTAACGGCATAATCGCTGGCCTCATACGCCAGTGTAGGTGGGTTCGATCCCTGCCAAAGACAAACCATTTTCATTTCCAATAATGACACGAGCCGTCTCACCGTGCCTCGGAGAGTACGTTAAGCCGTCGGTCCCCCTGGGCTAGTGTACATCGACACTAGTTACTTGAAACAGGGTTAAAGATGTAATTGGCGCTGGAACTATCCGAAAGGATCTCCCCGGCAAAAATGCCATACGATATTATTATTATTAAATCTTGTCCAAGTACACTTTCGCTCTTATAGCATCATCAGGAGCATCTGAAATAAGCCAAAAAACGCCATCGTAAACCGAAAATAATTTTTTGAAGATATAACGTCATATGACGAAGTTAGTCTATAACGGTATTATATTTTTTATTATATGTAGGTACATCATCTTCGAGTGTTTGTCAAAGTTTTTCTAACCTTTTCTCGCCTTTACAATGGCGTTTTACAATTTTTGGCTTTTTTCAGATGCCCCTGATGATGCTCTAAACTCTAAGAGGAACAGTATACTTAGGCAAGACTTAATAAATTCAATGCTCGATATCTGCCTTTTATTTTTCTAAAATTCATGTATTCCAGCATTCAACTATTTTCTATTTTAAAATAATATTCTTTATCGCCAACCGTCACTAAAGTCATTTGCGGCAGTAAAGTAACACTTTATTGTACTGAAAGAAGAATTTTACTTTACCTGCCGCGATTAATCGAAATTGAATGTAAGTGGTCGATGGCAGTAATCGATTATTTATTTGAGTTAACTTACAATTTATTTACTTTAAATATTAAAAATATTTTACAAAATTTACATCGTTAATTAGATTTATGTCAAAAAGTGAAATTCTGTAGTATTTTCTAATTATGTATATTCATATAAAATAAATCAATACTCTACCAATTTAGTAATTATTCAATATTGATAACTATCGATTAAAAACCGAAAGCGGCCATCATGCAAAAGTCATCTGTCATGACTGTCATGAAATTATTATTACGTCTAAAATTTTAAAAATTATTGTAAATTGTAAGTAAGTGTTAAAACCAATATCAAATTGTTGGCATCACGTCAGTTGATGAAATTTTGTATGCATCACGTCAGTAAAGATTCTTTATCAAACTCGTCTGTTATTCGCCTGGCTCGCTACGCTCGCTCTGCTCATAATATCAGGCTCGTTTATTAAAGAGTAACTTTACTGACTTTGTAGATAATAGTTATTTATGTACCAAGTCAATAAAATTAATCTTTATTGAACGAGTACGATATTATGAGCAGAGCGAGCCTAGCGAGCGAGGCGAATAACAGACGAGTTCGATAAAGAGTCTTTACTGACGTGGTGTATACATAATTTTATCGCTAACAATTTGATATTGGTTTTAACACTTACAATTTACAATTTAAGAAAGTCAAAGTTTTAGAAAGTCAAAATGGTATACATTTTTATTTCATTTTACAATTTAAGAACTTTTCAAATTTTAGACGTCATCATAATTTCATGACAGTGATGACAGATAACTTTTGCAAGATGGCTGCTTTCGATTTTTAATCGATAGTTATCAATGTTGAATAATTACTAAATCGGTAAAGTTTTAATTTATTTTATATGAATATAATTGCAAAATACTACAGAATTTCACTTTTTGGCATAAATTTAATTGATTATTTCATTCATAGGAGATTCTGACCAATAGAAAGCTACAGAAATCTGAATTAAATCGATAATTTTTGATAATCTCCCGTTGTTAAGTATATTACGTCAAATGCCCTTCGTTGCTACGAAAAAATACATTAAGTGACATTAATGACAATTAATGTTTTAAAAATTATAAAAGTGATGACTTTCAATCGTCAAATATTTATAAACACTGTGTGTTTAATGGTACTTACATAAATAAATTACAATAAAATTTTGGTTTTGAACAGTTTTATTCATGAAATAATCTCACAATAAAACACTGAAAAACGTTTGTTTTCTATACTTCCACAAAATTTATTACAACTATGTTATTACTACAGCTGTTTCGGCAAAGTGCCTTTCTCAAGTGATATATTTTACAATGTGTTTGCCTTTTTAAGTCTTTAACTGAAGAGGTTGAGGAGTGGAGAGCTATTTGTCTGTGTATATTGGTGGAGATACGTGGATGACATACTAGTCTGCTTTACAGGAACTAACAGACAACTTGACCAATTTCTATCATACATTAATTCACTTCATAGTAATATTGAGTTCACAATAGAAACAGAACAGAATAATTCCATAAACTTTCTAGATGGAACGATTACCAGACTATACAACAAACATGAGTTCTCCGTATATCATAAACCTACCCATACTGACACAACTATACACAATTCATCATCCCATCCTACACAACACAAATTAGCAGCCTACCATAGCATGATACATAGACTGACAGAAATTCCTATGACAAAAAATAACTTCGAGACAGAACTAAATATCATTAGACAAATAGCAGTAAACAATGGCTATAACGAACAAACAGTTAACAACATTTTAAACCAAAAACTCCATAAGAAAGCCTTGAAATTAGTGTATCCACCACCACAGAAAGAACCCAGTACCTTCTGCTCTCTCACATATACTGGCAAAATAACAACAAAAATAGCCAGATACATAAAAAAGAAAGGAATAACACCAGCTTTCAGAACTAACAACAACTTAAGCAAACATATTAAAAACAATAAAAGCCGAAAGAGAAAGCAACTACAGAGTGGTGTGTACAAACTAACTTGTGGTGACTGTCCGAAAACTTACATCGGTCAAACTGGCAGAACTTTTGACAAACGGATAGCAGAACACAAAAGGGCTTTCAACAATAGAAAAACAGACACTTCTACATACGCACTTCACCTTCTAGATCATAATCATTCTTTCAATGAAGAGTTTCAAATTCTACATATTCAAAATAAAGGCCTTAAGCTATCACTTTTAGAATCAATGGAAATTAATAAATTGAAAAATACAGATATAATTCTGAATGACCAACTCGAGACAAACAGCTCTCCACTCCTCAACCTCTTCAGTTAAAGACTTAAAAAGGCAAACACATTGTAAAATATATCACTTGAGAAAGGCACTTTGCCGAAACAGCTGTAGTAATAACATAGTTGTAATAAATTTTGTGGAAGTATAGAAAACAAACGTTTTTCAGTGTTTTATTGTGAGATAAAATGAACTTCCATCAAGTAACGGTCGAATCCATCAATTATCATGAAATAATCGCAACAAATTGCATTCGACCTCTGAAATTAATATAGAATTTTTGCTCTCGTGACACTTTGACATAATTTCACTCGCCTTCGGCCTGTGAAATTAAAACTGTCAAAGTGTCACTCGGGAAAAATTCAATAATTTCAGAGCTCTTGTGCAATTACTACTGGTAATATCGCAAATTGTGTACAATATTTTTATTAATTAAAGTAAATAAATTTTAAGTTTACTCAAATACTCGCCATTCGATTACTGCCATCGACCACTTACATTCAATCTCGGTTAATTTGATTAATCGCGCAGGTACAGTAAAATTATTCTTTCAGTACAATAAAGTGTTACTTTACTGCCGCAAATGAGGGCAAATGAGTACAATAATGAATGACTTTAGTGACGGTTGGCGATAAATAACTATTATTTGCTTAAATGAAATCAGAGTGAGTAACAAGAGTGTAATAGTAACGTTTCTTTCAAACAAATTACATCAGCACAAGTCAACAAACAATTAAAGCAAAACTGAACAAAGTAACGTCAGGAGCCAATATGAGTAAGATTTACATATCCAATATTGATCTATACCCCAGGAAACGAAGCCGAAAAAGTATTAAAAAATCGAAAAATTACTGGCTGCTATTTTTTAACTGCAACATCTGGGGGAAGTCAATACAAAAGGTGAACTATCGCATCTGTATCGAAATTTTTACTGCATCATGGTTTTTTAATTAAAATTTAAGCAGAAGACGACTTTTTTCATTAATTTCGTTTAACAGGCTACTTTCTTTAAAATTTTAAAATTTTAAAATCTTCTTGTTTTTAAAATAGGATTTTGTAAATCAAAAGATGTCTATAAACAAAAAGGTGAAAATATATTTCGAAAACACATTTCACAACATGAATTTTGATGTAGTTACTACCTATATGTGCAAAATATGGATCAGTTGAGTAGTTTTTAAACAGTCCTATTTGTTTAACAACCCATTTGAGAACAAAAAGGCCATTTTCAAATAGTTGTACAGGTGCTTTGTCAATATTTAGAAGGACTTCTTTTCTGCGGTCCATGAGTCTCACTTAATTTCTTCCCTAATCCACACTAGTTTTCTTCTTCTTATTCTTCTTTTTCTTTCTCTTTATAAGAAATTCTGCTTGTTCATTGGCGGATTGATACCTCTATGAAAGGTTATCACTCCATCTTTTGCGCGGTCGGCCGATACTTCTTCTACCGATTGGTGATTTATCTCTTGCTATTTTTACTATACGGGTCTCCCCCATTCTGCTTATATGGTTGTTCCATTCTTTTTTCCATTCATCTATACATTGAACGTCACATTTTCTTCTAATATGTTTACTCCTCTTTCGATCTCTCAGTGTATTTCCTGTAATTCTTCTCAGTACTCTCATCTCTGCCGTTTCCAGTAGTCTTTGTGTTGCGGTTGTATCGGGTCTTGTTTCTGATGCATATGTCATTATTGGTCTTACACTGGCTTTATAAATTCTTGACTTCATCTCAGTGTTAATATGTCGGTTTCGCCATATAGGAAGACATCCTGCCAGCCTATTTGCTTTTTGTACTTGATTTCTTACTTCTTTGTCCAGGTCTCCGTAACTTGACAATGTAATTCCAATGTATTTTATTTCCATTACTTATACCATCAACCTTCAACCTTCTTCTTATTCCCACTGCACGTAATTTTGTCTCTTGAATGGTCCTTGAATGAATATATCTGGTTCTTGAATGAATATACATATCTTTAATTCTCGTCCTGTTTTTTCAGTACTTTCCTCTCTGCTTGATGTTAACTTTCTTTTCTGTTTCCATACACTGGTTATTTCTTGTTTCACGGAATCATTTGACATCTTTTCTCCATCAATAGTAACTGTTTGCTTATACGTCCTTGTAACCCTCAATCTCATAATCAATTCCAGTCTTATATTTCCAACCAAAATATTGTGATATGTTGGCACATCTGCACTTGGATAGGTTTTGACAACAAACACTGAATTTCTATATTTTTTATTTATACATATGAAGTCTATTTGGTTACGAACCTTCAAACTTCAATTTCAACTTACACCACAGATTAACACTGTCGCCTTCAGTTTTGGAGGGAAACTTTGTCTTAGATCCTAAAGAAGAACTAGGCTATTGGTTACCAATTATCTTACACCGTATGAAGAGTTCTTAATAGGCTCAGAACCATTAAGTTGAGATACAAGTTCAATTTAAAATAGTGGTGGTATTCAGAGGATAGCAAATGCGACTGTAGCGAAATACAGAACCCTGAGCAACTTTTGGTTTATACGTATTTGTGCGAAGAATGCGCTATTCTTAACTTAATAAAAAGCCATCCAAGTGGCAGAGCTTCGGCAGTAGAAGACTTGAAGAAGTGTCAGAGTTTATTATGTCTAATATTTCCTCCTTAGCAAGTCTTCTAATAGCATATTTTGTTCCGGTCCTGGAGATAGATCTCCCCTTCTATTTTCCAAATTCCCTTATCTTGAGCTATCTGGTGTCAGTTCTTTCCTGCTTTTTCTTTAATGTCATCGATCTATTTTTTGCGGTCTTCTTATAGGCCTCGTTTATGGGTTCTTGGTCGCCACAGTATTAATCTTTCCCCACTTCTCTTCGTTTTCTCTTGGCACATGTCATTTCCATTTAGTTTTTGCGATACCTTTAATAACATCGTTTACTTTGGTTCTTCTTCTGAAATTACCTTAATAATCTATTTACTCTTAATCTATTTAATCTATAACAAGTAATTCTTCGTTATTTCTTCTTTAAACATGAAATTTAAAGTTGAATATAAAAAAATTCGACTACAAAATTGTTGCCAAATATAAAGTATGTATATCCTGTAATTCTCATTTTTAAATCGCTGTTAAACACTTTTTAAAACGATTGTCGATTTTCTCTTGTTCGCAATTGATGGCGCTATCACTTCAGAATAGATAATTTATTTGGTTTTTGACTAATAAATTAGACCTAGAAACACACATCCTACAGTAACGAGCCGTATTTTGTGTGTTGTCAGATAAAAGTGAAAGCAAGTGTTTTGCTTTCCATGCCATAGTCGTCCTCACGGTTTGCTAAAATTGCTTGCTAATATACACTGCTCCAACAAATTAGCGCATTCTTTGATTAATGAATATTCGACGTTATACTCGATTTGGAAATGCATGATAGCACTGTTTTCACAGCAGAAGATTACAATGGTCTTTATACAGGAATATCTATTGCTTGCCTCTGATTGTGAATGGTTGCAGTTGTCCTTAAATAATTTTTCACGTTGGTGTGAAGTAAATGTTTTAAATTTAAATAAAAAGAAATGTTTTAAAATCACGTTTAGTAAAACGCAGGCTTCTTTTAATAATAATTACACACTTAATGGTACTGTTCTGCAAGAGATACAGCAGGTACGGGATTTGGGTATAACACTGGATAGAAAACTGAACTTTAATGATCATATTAATGACATAACTTCACGTGCCCTTAAAATGTTAGGATTTATCCAGAGAAATTCAAAGGACTTTTCAGTTTTTACGTTTAAAATATTATACTGTTCGCTAGTGCGATCAATTATAGAATACTGCTGTATTATATGGTGTCCTTTTTATAATACCCAGAAAACTCAATTAGAAAAAGTTCAAAACAGATTTTTAAGGATATGTGGTTATAAAATGGGTTTAAGACGTGGAGATTATAATTACAGTTATATTCTTAATCAACTTAAAATGAACAAATTAGAGACACGAAGAGCTGAATTCGAATTATATTTTTTACATAAGCTTCTAAATGGATTTATTAATTGCCCTTAAATTTTGGGTTCAATCTCATTTAATATACCTATGCGAAGAACCCGTAATTCTGACCTGTTTTTTTGTAGATTTCCATTCTACTAATTATCGACTTAATAAAGTTATTTCTAGGATGTTACGTACGGCGAACAATTACCAAACAGATTTAGAATTATTTAATACTTCAACTGCATCATTTAACAAACATGTTAAAAAACTCTTATGTATCTTACTGTATTTTATACATATTGTACAAAAACTGAAAAAGGGTTTAGCCCGCCAATAAATAAATAAATAAATAAATAAATAAATAAATATTTAAAATTATAGATTTCGAAAGTCTCGATACTCTCTTGTTCTATCCTCTCCTGGAGATTTAAATGAGACAAAGTGGTTTAGTGACCAATTTACATTCTCAATTCCTATTTATATTGCAGAGAATTCCCAGTCTTCTTTCTTAGGCCATTTAGGTCATCCTAAAATTTTAGCCTGAGTCTGCTCATCAATAATAATTGTTGAACCTGTAAAGTGTCTGTAATAAGAGCTCTAGTCCTTTTTAGATTCGGCAAAGGTATAATCAGGTATTTTAAGTAGGCCTGGTCCTTTTGTCGGATTATTGGAAAGAATCTTGTGGGTTCTAGTGCTGGTAGGTATATCTGAGATAATCTGACAGAACCTTCTTCAAGATTGCCTTTCGGCTCTTTTTATCTCGTACTATATTGTACCTTAGTTGAGACGGATCCTAAGCCACCAGTTCGGCCTGAACCAGTAACCCAAGGCTCCTGGATTAGTGCTACATCTGTAGATTCATTTGTGCATCTTCTGCCAATAGTATGAAGCAGCTTTCATATGTGGAAGATTCGCCTGTATGAACTTAGCCATTGTTTTCTCTTGAGGGTGCTTCACCAAGACTCTTTTGTAGAGCCACCTTTATTGGCTCCACTTTTGCCTTTGTCTGTAAGGGGCTTGACATTTAAAGAGGTTATTATTTACTTCTCCTTTCGTTTTCGTTGTTGGTGGCCTTATGAGGAAGAGGATTTTTTCTTTCTCTTGAAATAACTTGAAATAACAGAGAAACGGTTGATTTTAGATTTATGAGACTTACACCTATTATAGTGCTTGAAAAGACCTTTAAAATGAGCAATACTAAATGTCGATTACATTCAAAATAAGCGAGATATTCTGCAAAAAAGTTGATGACTAATGTATTTTAAGAAGAAATGAGAAGTATATTTAACCCCTCATCCGTCAGATTTAAATACATCGTTTTCCTTCTACAATACTTTTTATTATAGTGTTATTTATATGTCCAAAAAGTTGGACTGGTTTAAAATGAATGGTTTTTGAAAGAAATGAGGTCAAATTATAGAGCGCATTTTTAAATTTTCTTAAAAATCTTTCTTTTTCTCCATGTAACTCGAAAATGATAAGAGATACGAAAAAAAGATACCACACAAAAATATAGGGTTTTTTTTAGATAAAAATTTCCTTTTTATTTTTCATTACTGTATCTCTTATTATTTTCAAGTTACATGGATTACAAATCTTCAAAAAGGAAGATTTTTAAGAAAATTTAAAAATGCTCTCTATAATTTGATCTTTTTTTTTTCAAAAACCATTCATTTTAAACCCGTCAAACTTTCTGAACACAGAAATAACACTATAGTAAAAGGTATTGTAGAAGGAAAACAATGCATTTCCTTTTTGGTGGATGAGGGTTAAAATTACTTCTCATTTTTTCTTAAAACACATTAGTTATCAATTTTGTTTCCAGCATATCTCGCTTAGTTTTAATGTAAAGGACCTTTCATATAGCTTATTTTAAAGGTCTTTTCAAGCACTACAAAAGGTATTGTTAGCATTATACACCTAAAATCGACCGTTTCTATGTTATTTGAAGTTGAATACACCAATTTTACAGTAGGATAGAATTCGGAGGTAATATCCTATTCTTGTTCTCATTGACTGGCGTATATTTTATTTTTATAATTTTCCTCAATTTATTCAAATTTTTATTGTTGTTCATTGTACACATTTTCAGCACCTGATCAAAATTTCAGTATTTTTAGTCTAAATTTAGCTTATTCCTCTAATTTTTTTCTACATTCGTCATCGAACCATGTTTTCTTGATTTTTTAAATTTCCTCTCTAATTTTTATTGTTGTTAATTCAATTGTTTTAAGCGTCAAACTACTCTGTGTCTCGAAGAGGTTTTATTAAACTTAAAAAAACGTTAATAAAGCAAACATAACTTTTTCATCTAATTTTCTCGTCTTTCGGAATATTTCTTCGAAATAAGCCACTTGTTAAAACGATTTAGTACATTCAACATTTACATTCAACATTCATAATATTGAGCTCTTTGTTCACTGAAATATCGTAGAAACTTCTTTCTGTAAGCGTATACATGTGGGAGAGCCTTTTACAGAGAATCGCCCTTGCCTTCTCTTTCTCTTTTCTCCATCTGCATCTGAATCTGACCTACAACGATCAACGATAAATTTCGTTCCGTGGCTGTGGCATCATTTCAAATAGATTTTAAGATCGAAAGTGTGTGTGCTATCCGTACCCGTACCTATTGCTTTTCATGAGATGCTAATATCATTGAGAAATGTTCTCTCGATCGAATGTATCTTATGTAGGTGTTATTGTTCGCTACAGGATATTGACTCTACCTGGAAGAAATGGAACCAGCACGAAAGAAATTGGAATGAAATGATAGTCATATTATTAGCCGTCTAGATCAAAGTGATTAGCATGTACCTACTTATGCTCTTGACGGTTTCAATGATTTTGAAAATGGTACGAATTTTTTATCTTAATAGTTTTAAAAATATCACAAGGAAAAATTCCTGTACTGGCTGTATACCATAAATCACAAAAAATAAAAACCCTATTTTGTAAAAGGTATATGTATTTAAAATCCCTAAAAAGGGCTGTATCACAAAACGTTTTCGGAATCAATATTCCATCATCAGTGTTATCACAGGTTTACATGCTTTAAGCCACCAAAATATACGGGTAAAAACCCTTAAATTGATTTTAAACAGTTGAGGTTACATTGCGTTATCTGATTTTGAAGGATGTTAAAAATATTTCCGGATTAACCCCTGGCATCACATGACATCAACCATATTGGTTGGAAAATTGTAGATAGAACCTTACATGGCAGAGTTTAGGTGACAACTTTAGGAGTTGTCACCGGACAAGGACCGTTGTAATCCGGAAATATTTTTAACATCCTTCAAAATCACATAACATAATGTAACCCCAACTGTTTAAAATTAATTTAAGGGTTTTTACCCGTACATTTTGGTGGCTTAAAGCATGTAAACCTGTGATAACACTGATGATGGAATATTGATTCCGAAAACGTTTTGTGATACAGCCCTTTTTAGGAATTTTAAATACATATACCTTTTACAAAATAAGGTTTTTATTTTTTTTAATAGTTTTAAATATATTAATAGTATGGAATTAGTACATAATACAAAGCGGTAAAGAGAACTTCCGAGAACTGGATGATGGTAGCTCAAGACAGGAAGACATGGGGAAACTTAGAGGAGACCTATGTTCAACAATGGACGATAATGGCTAGATAATAATGATGACAAAGCGATAACGAAACAAACGCATATACAATTATGTATTATTATTCTGCAAATATAATGTATAAGCTACGAAACTGATAAGAATGTAATTCACGTTACCGAATAAATATAGGGTCCCCCGTTAAAATAAGCAAAATATCCTCATGTCCAGAATTCAATATTGTTAAATTATTTACGTTCTATGTAAATTTACAAACTTCTACTAAAAAAGTAGAAGGAGATTGAGATTGAGGGTGAATTTATATTGATCTGCGCGCATGCGCACACCGACAGTTTGGTATTAGTCTTTATACGGGCTCTGATTGGGTGTTGAAATTATTTGTCAATAATTGTTCAATATGGAGGTTATCGGTAAACAAAAATGTTGTATAATATATTAGTTTTTATTGTTGTGAGGACAGAAATAAAATCAAATTTATAATTATAGTGACTTTTTAAATAGTTTTGAAAAGCCACAGGTACGTAATTCTAAATGTTTTAGTTGTATACCAATAAAAAATTATCTTCATACCTATTTGGAATTTGCAAAAAAAATAATGTACTTACCTAGTACTTGCTATGCTATACCCCTAGTAGGCAATGCTTTAATTTACATAATCTGATTACGAACAAACTTTCTACAAATTTTCATCTAATGTATCGTTTTCTTACTCTATATATTGTTGTATTTTAATTCGACAAAAATCAAACTAATAAAAATTCATATAAACAAAATGTCAAAAAGTTGTTCAGTTTGTGTATATTCCCACAAGATTATACGCGAAGGTGGTGCAGTTTGAAATCGCTTCGACTCTCGTACGGCGGGATACACGGGAAGTAGGTTCAAGCCCAATGCAAGTTATATCATTTTTTTATTTTTTTTTATAGATTTTATGATTGTAAGTATATTATTATATAATTTTTTTCAGAAAATACGTATTTAATTAAAATTTTTGGCAACAATTATTGTTCAGAAATCATTTGTGGCATTTTTCAATGTGTTTGTGTGTGTTTTATTCGTTTATTTTTTTAATTTTTAGTATTGTTTTAATAAAAATTTTTGGAAAGTAGTAGAGAAACTGTTTAAAGTATATTGATTTCGTTATAATAATAATATCGTATGGCATTTTTGCCGGGGAGATCCTTTCGGATAGTTCCAGCGCCAATTACATCTTTAACCCTGTTTCAAGTAACTAGTGTCGATGTACACTAGCCCAGGGGGACCGACGGCTTAACGTACTCTCCGAGGCACGGTGAGACGGCTCGTGTCATTATTGGAAATGAAAATGGTTTGTCTTTGGCAGGGATCGAACCCACGTCTACTGGCGTATGAGGCCAGCGTTTATGCCGTTACCCACGGCCGCCCACATTGATTTCGTTGAAATCATATAATAGAAGTATAACTTCTTACGTGCGTACAAAGTACACACATTCTTTTTTTTTTCGGTGGGTGCAATCAATTTAAAAGTTTCAAAAAATTTACACGAAGTTGAATGTAAGCATATGTATAACCTAAAAAGGCATTTTTTAAGGCGAATAACTCTTTTTGGAGATGGATGATCTTCTATTTTTTATTTTGTGTATTTTATCAAAAAAATTATTTATGATTTTTCTCGTGAGGTGCAACGCAAAATACTGGTTTCTTAGGGGTTTTGGAGAATCTTCTCGATTTTATGGACTTCAAAATAAATAAAATCCAGGTTTTTTTTATAGGTTATAAATAATTTCAAGTAACTGAGTCCTGTAGAGCATTCAAAAATTGGGCGCAACACTTTTAAATTCTCAAAAAGCCATGTGTTTTCGATGTCTTTATTCAGCGAAATTTTAGCTTGATACCCCCTCTCCCTATTCCCTAAAACGTCATTTTTTCGTTTTTATTGTTTTTCTTAGTAGGTTGCAATTGATTTAAAAATTTCAAAAAAATTCACACGCATAGTTGAGACTTCTTCCAAACTTGTTTGTCTCTTTTTTGATAGACCTATAAGGTTAAGTCTCTAAGTACATAACCTAAAAAAGATTTTTTTTTGAAAAAAACGTACCTATCTATAACTTTTTTTTGAGATGGCTGCAGCTCTAATTTTTTTATTTTATGTATTTTGCCCACAAATATATTTTTGATTTTTCCAGATTTTTCCGTAAGATTCGCCACTTTCAAAAAACCAAATAAACTCTTTTTTAAGGGTTTGAGAGATTTTCTCAATTTTTAAGACTGTAAAATAGATCAAATAAAATATTTTTATAGGTTATACTTATATAATATAAAATAAATGAATCATTTAGGACATTCAAAAATTGGGCGGAACGCCTTTAACCCAAAAAAACCATGTTTTTTCAAAATTTTAAAGGTTTTAACGAATTAAAAAAAAAACGTGTTTTTGGAAATTTCGTCCTACAGGAGTCATTTACTTTAAATTATATATAACCTATAAAAAAAAAACCTTAATTTGATTCTATTTGTAAGTCTATAAAATGGTGGAAGTTCCTAAAAACCAGTTATTCGGGGTTTTCAAGGTGGCGCAGCTTACAGAAAAATCTGGATAAAATCGAAAGTATATTTTTTGATAAAATACACGAAATAAAAAAAATTAAACCACTATACTATGGCCATCTCAAAAAAAATATACGCTTAAAAAAAATGCATTTTTAAAAGATTTAACTAGGTATTATTAAATAAAAACGAAAAAAATGACGTTTTAAGCGTAGGTTGAGGTGGTAGGGGGATGGTGGGATAAATTTGCGCTTAGTGTTATTATTTAATTATGTAGAAGGTAAAAAATGAAAAAGTTTAGTTCTGAGAGTGAAGGCATTTGGCCTACCGTAGAATGGGGTGAGATTGATCTCCCGGGGTGACATTGATCATTTGTCATTATATCACATATATGTAGATACAACCGGTAACAATGTAAAATTGTTTCTGTACGTGGCACTGTTCATTTCTTGGATCTTGACTATGATCAGTCCACGTCGTTGTTAGTTTGCAGTTGGTATTGGGAAGAAGTTCTGTTGCTTTGAAATTAACCATAGTTTTGGCCTATTTTTATAGTTTGTGTACTTTTGATGGTAGAGAAAGAACCGAGGTAAGTTCGCTAGTTCTAGTGTTATAAAATTATTTTTTATGGTTCTGTAATAATAATTTTAAGTATCTAGCATTTTAGCTAACACCAGCTTTTTTAAGATGGCGGATAATATTGAATGGGGTGACATTGATCAAGTGATCAATCTCACCCCACCTTACGTACGTTGCAGAAATTAATTTAAAATTTTAAGAAAATAATATAATATTTGCATGCTTACCAGCCAACTCTACTGATATTTGCCAGCCGTTGGATATCGCATTCTTCAAGCCCTTCCAAGAAAGCTGGAGGAAAACTTTAACATCATGGAAAATGCAAAATTCCAAAACCTCTGGCATTCCGAAAAATTAATTTTCTAAGCTGTTAAAGCAAACACTTGAAATCATGAATAAAGTACCACCTAAAAATCCAGACGGAGAGAAAAGTGCTGTAAAAATAAACTTACTTTCTAGTTTTGAAACATGTGGTATTGCACCATTCAACCCCAATCGAGTTTTGGAAAAGTTACCACAAGACGCTATTGATCAAGTCGAGCTGAGATGCTCTCTTACTAACTTTTTGAAAGACTTGAGGTACAATTTCGGCTCTGAAAAACCTAGACGTAAAGGAAAACTGTTAGCAGCTGAACCTGGTCAAAGTGTTACAGCACCTAAACCATCAGAGGAGTCCAGTGACGATGATTCAAATGAAAACCTGGAATTAGATGACAGCAACAGTGATGTTGATATTAGCCAAGATGAAGAGGAGGTTAAATATTTCTGTTCTTCATTAGAAAACATCACGAAAGGAAAATTCCTGTCAGTAAGATTTTTGTCTGGTTCTCGGAAAAAGACGGAATTCGCTATGTCTGTCAAATAAAAGGAGTTTTAGAAGGAGAAGAAATCGAAGTTCAAGGCCTTAAATCAGCAGGATGGAGGAAGATTTTCAAAATAATTGAAAATGACATATCCACTGTTCCCTTCAAGAAAGTAATTGCTTTACTACCAGATCCGACACTTGAGACGATTTCTGATAGGATACAAAAATATCATTTTCGCAGAGAAATTAATGTAAAAGAATGTTAAATCAAATTTTCTTTTTCTATAAATTGTTCTGAATTGCATTTTTAGTTATTAAAATATGTTTTTTTTTGTATAAATAAAGAATAGTACAATAAAAATAGTGTGATCACTCTCACCCCGCATGATCAATCTCACCCCTTTGTAAAAATTCGAAAAATTATCTGACCGAATTAGTCAGGGTTAAGATTGATCATATTCTATTTAAAAGCACTACTGTTTCATGCTATAAAATCATCATGATCAATCTCACCCCAGTCACGGGTCTAAGATTGATCACCCTTTTTTTATGAGATAAGTGCATTTTCTTAATAATTAAAACAAAACTAGTGTTAATTCACTACTCTTTAGATATTAATATAACACGTGAAGTGTTTAAATATAGAACATACACAAAAACGTTTAAAATATAAATCAAATAAAGTTAAATTTGATCAATCTCACCCCATTTCACGGTATCTTAACGAAGGTTAAGTATTATACCCTTTAGAGATTTCACTAGACATAATTTGACATAACTTGTTTCAAGTAATATCCCCTAAGGATCAGAACTCTTGGGAAGAGGTTTATTTTCTAGTTGAACAATTTTGAGAACTAGATTTAAATGTAATTTACATATAATTAAATATTTTCATTTTAGATGTGGAAAACGGATTCATATCTGCAAATAACAATTCATCAAATTAATAAAAATGATTAATTGAAAAGGTAGGCCGTTCATATTTTCATATGTCACATTAATCTTTAAAAGGTGGCCGGCCATAGACGACGGAAGCTTGACAGCTTCCGTATGTGACCCTGATTATATCTACGTTTGACGGGGTCAAATCATTTCAATGCTATTTTAGTGCAGATAGAAATCCTCCGTACCGTATATTTAGGCAGCGCTGCTGATTCGTACGATGTACAAAACGATCATGACCCGAATTTTACACAATAAACGAATTTATTTAACACGGAAATTATATCAGAAGCAGTGGTGGCGGGAAGAGGAAATAGTCTGGAATAGGAGCAAATACATTCGGGTGAAATCCATGTAGACGTATACCTACTAAATACTAATACTAAGCCTAGTTTTACTCAGACACTTTTTTGTGTGCATTTTTTATACAGTGCATTCATGAAGTGTGGAAACGGTCTATTATCTCATGACTTAATTATTTTCAGAGTTAAAGCTCTAACAGGTCGATTTTTATTTTTAAATCATGATTTTTTGACGTATATCCCATAATAGTGACGTCATCGATTTGACCGTGATGACGTCATGATTTTGATGATGATTTTTTTTAAAGCGAATAGGGATCGTGTGGTAGTGAATGGTGATTCTATTCTCTATTCAGTAATATAAACATTAACATTATTATTTATACCGGGTGGCTAAAAAAATAATTTTTGAATTAGGTAAATTAATTGCAAAAATAAGAATATATTATGTAATATATTTTTCCACCTACCTCTACCGAAAGTATACTTTTCCGGACCTGATTGTAGGGAGCAAAGCTGTACTTTTCCTCCCTAGGGAGGAAAATATTTTTCCTCCCTAGGGAGGAAAAGTAAAAGTGACGTCATGGTATTTCATTCATGAAATGTAACTTATTGACGCCCTGTACAATATCTATTTTCTATTACGTAAGTTTTTATACATTTTAACGTTTATTTATAAAACACTCTGTATTTTGCAGAATGGTAAAAAACAGTAAATTGTTATTTTGATTTAACAATGTTTACATTATTAATTTGACTTATATTTGACAGTTGACAGTTATATTGTACGTACTTGTTAGTTTTAGTTCTAATAAATTTTGTTGGTTAGTTATATAAATAAATTAAGTAAAAACGAAAAAATTACTTGTTATTTGAGGAAGGTGGAAAAACCATATGTATAACATGGGAGTAAAGTGCCTTTTCCTCCCTTGAATGATTACTGCCCTCCGCTACGCGTCGGGCAGTAAACTTCATTCTCGGGAGGAAAAGTAGCACTTTCCTCCCTTGTTATACAAATAGCTATAACTCAAAATACATTTTACTGCTGTCAGAAAAGATAAAAAAATGTTTATTTCACAAATAAACATTGCTTTTCGCTTAAATTAAATGTTCAAACTGCCAAGAGGCAGATGTGTGGCTGTTTGACATTTAATTCAAGCGAGAAGCAATGTTTGTTTATGAAATAAACATTTTTTTTATATCATGTAGCATCAGTAAAATGTATTTTGAGTTAGATAAATTACATACATTCTTTCATTTTTGAAATAAACCACAATTTAACTTGAAAAATGATTTTATTGACGTTTCAAATTCCAATTCGGACGTCGTTATCAAAATACAAAATATTACTAAATTAAACAAAAGTGTTGTTGCCTAGTAAAAAAATTCTTCTAATAATTTAATTTAATCTGACTCATTCATGTCGGCAATTCAGACATATATTATACATTTTAAAGTAGACGACTTAAAAATTATATTACCAATATTTATGGGTTGCTTTTCTGGGACGACTTGATTGAAAGATAGTTCATTCGATTACATGAAATCAACTTTAACTCAAGAATATCCATTACAACAAAGTCATAGCATATGATTTATCGTATAATAAAAATGTATACCATTTTTATTCAGTTGCAATGCGAAGGCAAAACAATCTTATTTTTCATTTAAAACAGGGAGCGCAGTCCAGCACTCTGATTCGACGATTTTCGACTCTTATTGGAGTCTCATCGGAGACGCGTAGGCCTGCTGCTCTCTGCTCGAAGTGACCAAACCATGAAAGTTTATCCTCACATTGCAACTGACGTGTATGGATTAGGTGACTAGCGTCATCTGGCAATTGAAAGGTAAAGTTTTCAATCCTAATAGCAACATTAATAATATTGAAAAATATTAAAATTATTACTAAAAGATTTTTAAATTTAAAAACTTATTCGCCCATTTTCCTGGTGACACCTCCAAGGCTTCTACAATATGCAAGCCAGATGGATGCTGCAATGAAGACAAAAGGAGGGAATTCTAAAAGTTGCAATTCACAACCCCCGTCTGCAGCTTGGTAAATTTCCAACGGAAAATGGACCTAGTTACTCTATAGGAATAATATTAATATAACGTAAAATAAAAATGTATTCATTCAGTTGCAATAAGAAGGCAAAACAATCAGAGTGCTGGACTGCGCTCTGCGCTCCCTGTTCTGAGTGAAAAATAAGATTGTTTTGCCTTCGCATTGCAACTGAATAAAAATGGTATACATTTTTATTTTATGTATATTAGTATTACTTCTATAGAGTAAGTAGGTCCATTTTCCGTTGGAACTTTACCAAGCTGCAGACGGGGGTTGTGAATTGCAACATTTTAAAATTTCCTCCCATTGTCTTCACTGCAGCATCCATTTGGCTTGCAAATTTTAGAAGACTTAGAGGTGCTACCAGGGAAATGGACCAATAAGTTTTTCAATTTAAAAATCTTGTAGGAAATTTTTTATATTTTTCAATATTATTAATGTTGCTATTAGGATTGAAAACTTTACCTTTCACATGATTTATCTTTAAAAAGACAACCACATGCAATTGAATTTAATTGCCGACATGAATGAGTCAGATTAACTTAAATTCTTAGAAGAATTTTTTTACCAAGCAACAACATTTTTGTTTAGTTTAGTTGAATTTTGTATTTTGATAACGACGTCCGAGTTGGAAGTCGAAAAGTCAATAAAATCATTTTTTAAATTAAATTGTGGCTTATTTCCCATTTACAATAATAAATTATATAAATGCCACAAAGAAATAGTTTCAGAACAATATTAAGAAAGATATGTGTGCGTCAGACATTTGTCTGATATCAGTGCGTCCTTCCAGTCTTGACATACGGAGCAGGAACACTTACTCTAACTAAAGCCTCAGCTACCAAACTAATCAATGATAAGAGTGACACAGAGAAGAATGGAGCGGTCCATGTTGGGAATAACTCTCCGAGACAAAATCAAAAACGAAGAGATCAGGAGAAGAACAAAGGTAACTGAGAAAGGATAGCCAGACTAAAATGGAGACGGGCAGGACACATAGCCAGAATGACAGATGGGCGATGGACAAAGAGACCAAGAGAAGCGTCGGTCGACTGTCTACAAGATGGACCGACGATTTAAGAAGGATAAATAAAAACTGAATGAGAGCGGCACATGATAGACAGGGTTAGAAACAAGGGAAAGAGGCCTATGTTCAGCAGTGGACTTTTGAGGTTGGATGATGATATACTTAAGGGGGGATGGATTGAAATAGTTATTTTTTTATTATTTCAAATAAAAGTGCATACTTTCAAGAATACTCTCTGAAAATTTCAAAATAATCGGAGTGAAATTACCAGAGATACAAATGTGTTGAATATCTCTACCTTCGACTCGCTTTGCCGCGACTTCGCGCCAGCACTCTTCTCTTTTGTGGATTAATCCTCGATTCAAAAAACATATTCCAATGTGCATCACTTTACGATTTGGCAGACAAATAAGAAGATGAAGATGCAGTTGTCAAAACTTTAAACTCATTTTTCTCAAAACTGCTTTTTCAAATGCGCTGGACAGTAAGCGCTGGTTTCCTCGAAAGCGGTGCCAACAACCTGCGACCGTAGCACTGCGATGAATTAGGTCAGATTACGGTGAAAAATTCAACGTTCTTCATTGCGGCAATGGAATGTGCAACCTCAGCAAGCGGTGGCTTCCAACGCATCCTTGGAAACCAACGCTATTTATTGTTTTGCATGGTACAGTTTTTTATGATGTCATTCATCGCAGTGTTACGATCGCAGGTTGTCGGCACCGCTTTCGAGGAAACCAGCGCTTAACTGAAAAGCTACTCGGCCGATCTACCTGATATTTTGCACAGATTTTCTTGAGACATTTCATTGAGATAAGGTAACAACGTCGAGATATTTTTCTTTTTTTGCTTATTTTTTGTTAAACAATAATAAATCTGTTGATTTTCACAAAATTTTTACCAAAAATTTAATTTTTTTGATTTCTGAGTGATACCAAAAATTCAAAAATCATTAAAAATAAAAAACTCGACGTTGTGATTTCGTGAAACTCATAAGCTAATTAAATCTTTTTTAATTTTTTGTTTCGTATGATCTAGTGACGAGTTCTGATGTCCACCGCAAAATCCATTTTTTTGTGAGCTACCTGTCACCATTTGTCACCAATGGTTTACTTTTCAATATTTTGGATTGAATTTTTTTCTAAATATTCTTTGAATTGTACTTAATATGTTTATTTAATTTAAAAATAAAATAATTGTACCATAGCTTCGAAAAAAATTCACAAAAATGTGCTTAATATGTTGATTTCAAACCCAGTGGCGGCCCGTGAGGTAGTGCCATAGAGCCATGGCACTACCTTGCTAACTATCCATAAACATATTTTTTATCTTCAAAACTTTTTAATTCCTATTAATTTTTTTGTGTGTATTTCTTTTGATCTTCATAAATTATATAAAATATGGCAACTATGGGCGCAATACAATCCCTGCCGACAGCGGAGAGTATTCGACAGGAGAATCTCCTTCGCGCCGAAGTCAGTACTGGCACGAGTAAAGAGAGAAAGATTTTACGAGCATTATATGTAAGTGACAGAGAAAGAGCTATATTGGACTATTAGTATACCTTAACATTAGAATCTCTGTGCCAGGCACGAGGGTATGAAGCCAGGTCTATTTATTTTGAGTTTCTTTACGTGCTGGTTTGTCGCTTTTATTATGTATATTTTCTGTTAAAAAGTTTTTGTATTTATAATTAAACTTTTAGTGCATCATGATCGTGGGTATTTGATAATATTTTGATTATTTATTAAGTTTAATTTATTAATTGACAATAAAGATTAGTATTTTAAAAAATTTTTTGGTGGTTTTTCGCTAGAAAAAAAACTACAAATGTTATAAGGTGTTGTGGAGCTTTCGAGTTAGATTTAAGAGGTCACGACGAAAAAGAAAATTCAGAAAATAGAGGTATATTTAAGGAGCTGGTCAATTTTAGCGCCGAATTAGACAAATACTTAATGGTTCATACTATTCAAAGTACCAGATCTTTCAAAGGTCTACCTTCTCCGGACATTTAGTTGCTTCTAATTTATTTATGTCCGAGGAGTTTTCTGCTTATAAGCATCAGTTCTCCGAATCATTTCTTAATGAACCATGGAGACAATTTTAATTTTTAAGCAAAACTCGGTTTAAAACTGAATTAGAAGTAGGTACTGTATTAGCGAGACGAATTAAGTACTACCTCTGGGGCTGTTTCGCTATCGGTTTTATTGTAGAGGGAAGGTTTAAAAAGCACATTTGAAGAAACTATTAAACTTTTAAGTATTTTAGTTACCATTCCTATATCAACATCTGAAGCAGAACGCTGTTTTTCGATGTTTACATCGAAACCTAGTGCTTTAGGTATGCTATCTGCAGAAAAGCATTTTGTAAATTGTATTGATAATTTTAATTATAAAGTCATTGAAAACTTTGCAACCAAAAAATAGAAGAATGAACTTCATATATCGTAAACTTTAAAAGTGACATTACAAAAATTTGTGCATGTGTGTGAATAATGAAATAGTATTATTTTTATAAATTGGTAAATAGAGACTAAATCGTAATAACAATTTTCAAGCACTATCAGCAGTAAATGCTGGTGGTAGCTTAAGAGGTTTTTATTATTAATTAATTTACGGAACTGTTTTGATCAATGTTGGACAATTGCTTGGCACCTCAGATCAATAAACTTAAGATATAGATAAAAGTATCCGCGCATATTTTTTTTTAGTTTTTGTTGTCAGTATACCTTTTTTTGACAATATCGTGAATCCGTCACTAAAAATTTTGGCGGCTGCCCGAGTTGTGGCACTACCTTCTTAAAGTGGTACGAGCCGCCACTGTTCAAACCATACGCCCCACCTTAAAGCATTAAAAATTTAGAAGTTTTACCGCAAATTCGCAGACGATAAAGCTGTCGGCACGATGGGTGCCACACTCAGGACAACAAGCGGAACCATGAGACACTTCAGAACAGTGTTTAAGGCTGATTAAGCAGAGACTCCGAAGGAGTTTCTACGTTGTTTTATACATCTCTGGTCTTGGAACAGCCGAAACATTTGACGTCACGCCACGAACGTGCTCCGGAGAAGGAGAAGACTATCCTTTCGGCCGGAAAGATGATGGCCACCTTTTTCTAGGATTCACAAGGTGTGATCTATATCGACCTTCTGAAAAAGGACAAAGGGGTCGCAGGGCTTTACTATCTGAATTATATTAGGCCGATTCGACGCCGAAATGCTGAAAAAATAGCTCCAATTGGGGAATAACACAGTGCTCTTTCCAGTGGCGTAGCTGAAGATTGGTGCCCCCCTCCCCCGCGACAATTTTTGTGGGCCCGCGTATTATGAGCATTTACTAAAATATGTGTAAATGACAATATTTGGCCTTTCTTTAATAAGTCTTCACCGGTTCGTGTTAATAGATTTTTTATGAATAGACATGAAAACCTATTATAACTTCATGTCTCTTAATCCGACAAACCTAGTAAGTTGTTGCAATATTATATCTAAATTTACATTGAAAACATTAACTTCAAAACTTTTTTTGCTACAAGTTATTTTTTCGTCTCAGCTTAGCTCATCGTAAATTTTTTTATACGTTTTTTCCGTTTATTTTTAAATTCCGGTTTAACCTCCACCATTCTGCTATTACTGATGCTTCTGCTAAAATTTAGTTAAATAAAGTTAGTTGAATGTAATGTTCGTTGAATAAAGTTAAGTATTTTAGATTGAATAGAAATTTTCGTTAAATATTTCATTACTTGTCGGAAAGCTCGACGCAAAGCCATAACAGCATCATGTTTGGATGACCATCGGGTTTCACATAACATTTTTAAGATTGGCAAACGCGATGAATCCAAAGTGATAATAGTACACACATATTATGTAGTAATGTAGTACATTCCATATTTTAATACTTGCACTAAAAAAACATATAATCTCTTAATTATGTCGTAAAGAAACCAACTCCTGTACACCAGCAACGGCATCATTCAACAGTGGTTCAGCTAATGGGATGCACATGAAGATAGGAATAGGAAACTGTTTTTTCAATGTCAGTTATGCGACTTTGTACGCCTGAATATACACCACTCATAACACTTGCCCCATCATACACTTTTCCTCTGCAGTTGTGTACGGAATTTGATTGTATAAATTTTAAAATTTCATTTGCAGGACCTTCTGTACTTTGGTCTAATATGCAAATAAATCCCAAAAAACTTTCAACAACTTCTGCTTTGGAAGTGGAAGGTAAATTATTTTTATCGCAAGTTATTTTTACATACCGGAAAATAAAACTAAGTGTTTTGAAATATCTTGAGTGGTATCAAGAATTATTGAATAAAAGCAATTTTTTAATTAAATTAATAAATTTGTTTTCAGATTCTTGAGCCAGCAAATTTATATCTACGTATTGTATTTGGTGGCTGAAGTAATTTGTTTAAGTTACTGTTTTTATCGATTAATTTAGCTAAAACAGGATCATATTTAGCTAGTAAAATATCCACCGACAAAAAATTACCTCTTTGGGATTCACTTTCATCTAAGCTACCAACATGCCCACGAAACGCTAAATTGCACCTTGCACCCGGAAAGAGTAAGAGTTGTCAATTATCCGCTTCATACTTTCTTCCAAATTCCCTATTTCGATGCCTATTATTAAAATATGTTTTGGTCCCCAACTGAAAGAAAGTAGAAGTATTCAGCTTGAAAGTTTTAAGGGGCCCCTCCTAACGTCGGGGCCCTCCCGCCTTGCGGGCCCTGCGAGCCTGTCAGCTACGCCACTGGCTCTTCTACCATGACAACGCACTAGATCAAACCTCCACCGTCGCCATGATTAAATTGGTGAGATTGGGCTACGAAATTCTGTTCCATCCACCGTATTCTCCAGATTTCGTTCTGTACGCCTTCTTTTTGTTTCCAAACTTGAGCAGCTCTTCGCCGCCATGGAACCCTACTTTGCAGACCTCGAGAACAGGTATTCTTCAGACGGGTTAACCCCTTCCACTCCAGGCCACTTTTTGAGATAGGGAGCTGTATACCAGCAAAAGTTTTTTAATGAAAATACATTTTACGATAGTTATGATGTATAATAGAAGAGATATTCACCTATGGGGCCAAAAAAATGTTTGAAGCAATTTGAATTTATATGACAATTTATAGTGTTTACCAGAATATCCACATAAGGATATTTGGGTGTAATAGTATATCCACCCTTGGATATCGATTGTACTACCAAAATATCCATATCTCAATACCATTAAAATGTGTCTGTGTCTATTATTTAATTTATAAAGTCACGCTAAATAAAAATAAAACATATATAAAAAGACAGTGAACAATGAACAAACGTCGACCTTGAGCTGTTTACATTATTCTGGAAATTGTATAAAAAAAATGGCTAACCATGATATCGCCGTATGGATATCCATGCCCTACCGTGATCCAAATTAAATCTACAGAGCCCTACACCACTTTTACAGAGTGCAGTAATATCCCTATATGAATATCCGTATGTGGATATCGTGGTAAAGTTCGCCATACCTAAAAATATCCATACGTGGATACGATGGAGCGGAACAGGTTAAAAAAGTTGGAGCATCGCTGGTCAAGTGTATCAAGCTAGAAGGAGACTATCGATGGTGAAAGTTTCCAACCTCCTATGTCAATTTTTGGCTATTTTGTTTTGTTACCCTAAATTAAAGAAAATATGTATTTTTACTGTTTACAAGCTCCTATGTCATCATTTCATTAATTAGCTTATAGATGGCCATATATGAAACAACGACATAGGAGCTTGTAAACAGTAAAAATACATATTTCTCTTTAATTTTATCAAAACAAAATATCCAAAAATTGACATATTTAGGAGGTTGGGAACTTTCACCATCGCTATTCAGTTCAGTTCAATTTTTGTTTCTCTTTTGGAGGCTAAATAATAATTATCGGACCACCCGTTTGGTTACAGCTTTATACGCTTCCCGTAATATAAACTAATTCCCCGTATAAAACGTTCTTATTTTTTCTAATTTGATTCGACTTTCTCAGTAAACTATAAAGATTTTGATTATCGTGGTAATTCAAAGATTTTATTTTATGATTTTGCAAACAATAGAAACTTTCCGACCTTGGGCCTTGGCATTGAGTTTACAAAAATAGATTGAATTTATGTTTGTAATATACACATACATATATACATAGGTGTATAAAACGTAAAACGACGTCAGGGCCGTAAGTAAAAAAATGCTTTACTAAAAGTTTGTTAAATAGAAGCAATATTTTTACTTTTCGACTACTTTTGTAGGAGGAGATCCGCGAATTTTTACCAAATTTTAGTATATTATTACCTTAAAGAAAGTAGATCATGGGCCTGAGATATGCCCCTCGAAAGAGTCAAAAATATGTACACCTTTTACTCTTTTATCATATATTTAAAGAGCTATACTTTTGACCCCGGGGACTAATTTTAGAGCACAATGTCTCTTTTTCTTGTTATAATGTCAACTTTTTGATGAAATAATTGGCAAAACCGCAAAAGATACGTTGTATTAAAATTTAATATAGTAAGGGAGGAAAGTATGCTAAATGTGCAGTCACTCGAGCGTTATGGAGACCTATTGGGTTCTGAAAATCAGGTCCTAAAACCAAAAAAAGTTAAGTTTTCCATTTTAGTGGGGACTTTCCATTTTTTAATTTAGTTTTCCATTTCCAACAATCGTTTTTTCCGATTATAGAGCCATCTAGCTTCGAATGTCTCGAATAAAAGTTACTTATTTTTACGTAAGGAATCCAAATCTGTAATAAAAAATGGGGGGCATCCATTTAAAATTTTAAAGTAACCCTCCACCCACCTCCATGGCGGTTGTGTTTGGTGTCATTCGATAGATTTTTCAAAAATATGTTGAGTACTTATATTTTTCAGTTTTTCGATCTGCTATCCATTTCGCGAAATATCGTGGGATTCGTATTTAAAATTTTAAATTTACCCCCCACCCCTCTCCGTGAGAAGTCGTGTTTGGTATCATTCGATAGATTTTTGAAAAATATTCAACACGTATTTTTTAGTTTTTCGATCTGCCATTCATTTCGCGAATTATTCGCTTTTTTCTTGTGAAACTTTGTGACTTACCCATTTCCTTACAACCCACTCAAATCATCAGATTTATTAAATATACACTGTTTTGCTTGTACTTAACTTGCCTTATATTATATTAATCGGACGATTTCGAGTTTTTCTAAGGATATATTTTTTTCGGACCCCCCTTAACGAACTCCCCTGTGTTTAGAGCCCATATATGGTAGAGGTACATCTACAGGGTACCAGATGTCTCCCCATGTGATAATCTGAGGCGCTCGAGTAACTGCAAAAATCCTCGCTTGGGTTCCCCTACCAATAGGTTAAGGAGAACGGAAAGAAAACTTGTCTAACTAATTGTCGAAATTAAACTAATCGAGGAAAAAATGTAGAAAGAGACAAATAAAAGTGTTCATATAGTAGGAAAAATGAAAGAATACCCATAAACGAACATATAAAACACGCTGTATTTTCCTGTCACCGTGTCATACAAAAAATTGGCCAGCGCAAGTACATGTAATAATTATTATGCTGGGCAATTTTCTTTGTGACACGGTGACAGGAAAATACAGCGTGTTTTATACGTTCGTTCATGGGTATTCTTTCATTTTTCCGACTGTAGGTATATACCTTTCAAACGAGCATTTGAAAATTAAAATCTGTCTATGATAAATATTTGAAAATACAACTGTTTAAAAGAGCCAGTTTTTCAAAAATCGCATTTTTTGTCATTTGTAAACTGATAGTACTTTTGTCTGACAATCTAAAATTGCCTCAGTGTATATGAAGACTTGAAGAAAAGTAACATTGAGAGATGGAAAGAACTAGCATTGGACAGAAGGAGATGGATAGAGGTGGTGAAGGAGTGTATAAAAAGACTGAAGTGTATTTAAATAAAATTTATAAGTTTTATAAGTTATGTAAGCCCTAGGTCTACAAGGCCTGTTGCGCTTAATAAATAAATAAAATCTAAAATTGCCTAAAAATTTAAATAAATGCAGTTTTATATGTATACAACAATCTCTACTTATTCTATTTCTTGGATCGAGCCTTGAACTATTGTTTTAACCCCCTAAAAATTGAACTTTTTCCTTCATAAATAAGCCAACACACATTTCTCTCATCTGTTTGATTACAGATCAGAAGAGACAGAAAACGGTAAGAGGAGCTGGTCCTCTCAGGCAAGGAAGGAGGGAAAAACAGCAACTAGCACAAGACAGGGTCACCAATTGCTGAAGCAGCCTGTCTTCTACTGGGATTGCAGAAAAGTGCTACCTGCTACCTAAATAATAACAATGTATGGCTTATGTCAAACGTGGAAGTAACTAGAAGGATAGGAAATGTAGCGGAAATAATATTGACTATCAAAAGACGAAAACTTGAGTACTTAGGACATGTGATGAAAGGGCAAAATACTCTATACTAAACACATCGACGTACGTTTCAATTTATGTTTTGACTTAATTTGAATGAAAATGAATCGTACCGCATGGGAAAAGTTATAGCGGACGGACTATACATTGTAAATCGTGATTTGGGAGTCCTCCTCGAACATTAAACGTGTTTTGGCTTGCTTATTTATAGTGCATCTTTATTGTGGTTGTAGTATAGGTATATTGCATGGGAATATTTCAAAAGAGAAATAGTAAATAAAAAGAAAAAAATTCAAAACTACAACAAAGTTATATCGTTATAACTTCTTGTAAAAACTAGATGGGGTTCAATCCTTAATTGTATAAATAACATTATTGCGTCTAAAAGTGCTTTACCGATGCTTATGGTCATAGAGAGAGAAAATTTAAAATTTTCACGGAATTAAATTTTAAACAGAACTGTCTGGATGATGAAATATTTTGTATAAAGTTGCAAAAAGTAGCAGTTGTGCTAACACCAATTGAGAAATGGATTAGGTACTTTATTGGAAGATAATATGTTTAAAATATCACAGGTTGTCGAGGCATTTAAGAATACAGAAAATATTTGTACCGAGAATATTCCATTACTTCCAATCAGTAAGTCTGAGGAAAAAGAATGCTTATTTAAATTAGAAAAAAGAAAAGAATGGCAGCGAAGCCTGTGCACTATGCTGCAAACTTACTTGATTCTTCTTTAACAGGACAAAGCCTCACTGGTGAAGAGCATATATTAGCTATACAGTGTATAGACAAGATATTAACCAATCATCAAAAGTTTGTTGATAAAAAAGAAAACATTTTTACAGAACTGACAAAGTTCCATGCAAAAACAGAACTTTGGTCAATGGATTTTATTTGGTTTTCAGCACGATCAGTAGATTGTATTAGATTATATTAGATCGTAGAAGCTGGTGACAAGGAATGTGCTCCAAAACTTCTTTAAAATATTTGGCAATTACAATACTGGGATTACCAGCTTCGTACGCTGAAACAGAACGTAGTTATAGCACATACTCTTTCATACATAATAAAAGGAGAAATAGACTGACTACAGATAGAGCAGGGAAGTTAATGTATAATAGCTCATAATGAAAAACTCCTAAAAGATCATAAACATGGAAAATAGTATGTGATGAGAGGCTTTCTATAACTCATTTGTTGGAACCAGGGCAAGACTCTGAATTCATCCATCAAGTCTTTTGTTATTATTAGTTAAGAAAAAGTTCCTGCTTTAATGCTATATTATAGGATTACAGATTACCTGAAGTGGGTTCCTATATAATAAATTTTGGTTTGTTTATTGTCTGTTATCTTTTTTATTTTAACATTTTGCAACAATAAGTAGTGCTAACTACTGATTTGTATAATTTATTATAATAATTTTAATAAAAATGCAATATTTCCATAAGTTTCCGAAGATTTCCAATATTCCCGGAAACTTTCCGGAAACTTTCCGGCGTTTGAATCTTCCCGGTAATTTTACATCACTATGTATAATGTTAATATAATTGAAACTGTTGTAGAATGCATTGAGAAAAAACAATTAACGTGGTACGGACATGTTCAGAGAATGACGGAGGAAAGACTGCCAAAGAAAATTATGAAATGAATACCTACAGAAAACAGAAAAAGAGGAAGGCCAAGAACGACATGGATACAAGGAGTAAGACGATCAATGAGTGTACGAGGATTAGAAGATGAAAACTGCAATGATAGAAGATATTGGCAACAAGGCATCGGACAACGTCGGAGGACGTTTTGAACCCGAATTTATATATGTATGTAATATAATGTTCTATTTGTCCCTTCCAAACCTCTTTTTCAATTTTGAAGCTTTGAGCTAAGATTTGTTGGTGCAACCAGACATGAGCTAATCAAACACAGAACAACTGGCGCCCAACTTTCTGTGGGTTGATATATTGTTACACTGTATTGTCGAAGCGAAGATCGGTGGAATATGCGCATTTTATCAATGAAATTCGATATTTTTAAGATATTCCAGAAGCCGCTATAGATAAAATGTTTTAACGACCTATTAATCATTCATAATTACTCAACGGATATTAGTACAGTTAAAATAATTAAGACGATAACCGAACAACATTGATTTAATGAGTAAAATTTAGTTTTTTTTTTATTTTAATGACAAAAAAAGCAAGCCCATTAGCAGAATCCAATTAAAAATTATTTTGCACATCATATTTGAAACATTATTTGGTTGAAAAATCTCATTTTTGTTGGCAAAAAAAATATATTAATTTGTTTGGACTAAATTAACGTTGTGCTTATCTTAAAAAGGATATGTTAGTATCAACATTCGCACAGTGTTGCCAAACTGAATTTTGTTATTTTGGGTGTAAATTTTTTCCACGGATCTCCGAGGGTACTATACCTACCTATAGATAAAATAAACGGAACTGGACAAATAAGGAGAAGGACGATTGAAGAAATAGTAGTAATGATTGCAGACAGGAGAAAATGGAAAGGCAACAAACATTAATGCCTGGTTGCACCAACACATCTTAAGCTTAAAACGTGTCTTAATCTCAGCTCGCGAAACATACGCGTTACACCATTGCGTCTTCGATCAATTTGGATTGCATAGATAAGAATCGAAAATTATGAGGCAACGTAAGTGAGACTTAAAGCTTCCCTATCTGTAAGCTGAGCTGGGCTAAGCTGGAGTTTAAGATTTGTTAGTGCACCAGGCATAAAATAAATAATCCATCGCTGATAGATATGAATATTTACGCGAGGAAAAAGATAAAATATGCGTCGTATTTTCTTCCTTTGTTTATTTACGTTTTTACTTATTTTTAGAATATCAGGAAAATTAAAAAATGGAAATTATTGATAAGAACTGTAAAATGTAAAAAACCTTTCTACAGGTTCTTATTTTTCTATAATTATATCCCGTCCCTGGGACCTTGAGCGCTTAGCTTAGTAAATATTGATATCGATATCGTTTCTGGGAAATTCAGGAGTGAATTTATAAACACAATGTATCATCGTTCAGGCCAAATTAATTATTATTAACCTTGATTTTCTGGAAATATGACGCACCTTATATTTAAAACAGATTGGTTCGGAGTGGAGATACTGATAGCAAAATACCACCGAAACCAGGACCGTTGTAAAATACTTGGTTTCTTGGTTAACCACTAATAAATTGTAATTTAAATATGTATTAGGTATAACTTTTGTTTATTTATTTAGCGTAGGTATGGACTTTCACAGTACACAGTACAACAATGGTTGAGTCCAGTGACTTCAGTAAGTTGTCCTTTGTCCTCAATTTCGAGTTATTCTGATTTCAAACATTCGTCATATAATTTGTGACTTTTATTCGTCTAGCCTGGGATGTACTCCTTTCGGAAACCTCAGGGGTTATGTTTTTTGCCGATAGAGATAAATATTCCTAGAAAACTCAGGCTCGCACAAACACAGTCTTCTTCGTTTTTGGGGTCCAGGCTGTTCCGTGTATCCATGCCTGCCATAATCAGCAGCGACTCCAAATCTGACTTCAATCCAAGCAGATGTAGATGTCTCCAGAGTCTACAGTGGCCAGTAAGGATACTGACCACTAGAGATACATATTTTACAGTCTAGAAGGAGATGTTGGACTGTAAGACTTTTGGATGGCCCTAGCCTCTCTCATACTTCCACCCGTGGCCCAGAAGTCTTTGAGTATCTGCGAAAAAGGCTCTTGAGACTATCTCGATGAGTATCGAAAGTCACTCCACTCACAGGTTCAGGTCTCACAAGCAAAGCGGATGAGCCCCGTCTTACCAGGGCGTCGTTTGTTCCCTTCCAGAGCTGTGTGTCCCAGTACCCATATCTAGTTGATCCTATTGGTGCCAGTACTATCCCATATCAGTCATACTGCCTACTTAACATCAGCGGGTGATCTCTTGTATCCAAGAAGCAGCATAGAGGTGATTAAGGCGCTTCTAGAACCCTTAGTGCTGTCTGACTGTCAAAGCAGATAGAGATGGTCCTACCTGAGCAAGGCTTATTATCTCCTGGAATCAATAGATAGAAATTGTAAAGATCTCGGCCTGGAAGACTGATACACAAGAGCCGAGAGCCTGGCTAGATTTAAATTCTGACCCCACCACCATCTCCAACGCCTGATCGCTCATCAACTCTGGACCAATATATGAACTAGGCGCTCCGACGAATCAGTGCAGGCTCTCGTTCAATCCAGCCAATCCGACCAGGAAATTCAACCAAGAAGGCGAATGAGAACTCAAATTGAAAATACCATATGAACCAATACTGGTACCATAATATGTATCAATACCATATTCATATTGTATCAGTACCATATGGTACCCAGAGGCTACCATCGAAATTCCTGTATCATAGAAAGCACAGGACAACATTCGATGGCCTGTCAGCAAATGTCACAATGGCCCATTCGACCAGGCATTTCCAGCCAGTATCCAGAACAGTTGAGTCGATAGGCTGCCTGCCATCATGCGTCAGCATAGGCTTCGTGCTCTGCAATAAGATGTAGAGGATGGCACGCCTTACTTCTGAGGGAAAAAATTGTAGGTATTTTTTTTCTTTACTCATATCTTGTTCATTTTCTTTCTCGTCATCGAATACTTGCATAATCGAATAGTTCTTCCAGTTCCTGACATTCTTCTTCCATTTATTTTTTCTTGGCATTTCTTATTTTATATTTTATGAAACTATTTGATAAATTTTTTCTTTTTGTATAGACATAAATATCTGTTTTTTCAATGTGACTCTATTTGATAAACGAAAACAAAAAACAATACAAAACAGAATACAAAAGAATAAAAGAATACAAACCGAAAGGAAGTGTGGAACGCTCATTGAAAGGCTGGAGTGAAGATTGATGTAGGAGTATGCTAAAGATGCGTAAAACCTGGAATCAGGAAGGAATCGTATATCATGATGGTATTTCAAATTGGCAATTACTAATATGTGGTTTAATAAAGTAACAAATCTAAAGGTATAAAAAATGAATATCATCTACGTGGTTTATTAAGTAGTATAATATAGAGTTAACCTAGAATGACATATTGTTCCATATCAGTTCCATACAATGTTTCATATAGTACAATAAAAAAAATATGAAAAAAATATTTTTATAAACGCTTTTCTTTAGTTACGAGTGACTAAAATTAAACATATTATAAAAATATCAACTAAAAAGAAAAAAATAAAAAAAATGAAAAAAATCTAACACATTCGTCGAAGAAAAGTGTGGCGCGTCTTCATCAAATAAACGGTTTTCGCACCACGCTTTTCTTTAACGAATGTGTTAGATTTTTTAAATTTTTTTTATTTTTTGCTTTTTAGTTGATTTTTTTTTATAATATGCTTAATTTTAGTCACTCGTAACTAGACAAAAGCGTTTCTTAAAAATATTTATTTTCATATTTTTTTTATTTTTTAATTTTTCGTCTTACACTTTTCAAACATTAAAATATATCGTCATGTTTATTAAAATATGTATAAAACATATGATGTACAAACATGAAAAGTAGTAAGAATCGGCAAAAAATTTGAAACTTTATTGTTTATTTATGAAGCATAATGTAAACAATTAACGTAAAAAGTGAAATTATGTATAGTTCATATAATTAGCTACAATCTGTAAAAGTTTCAAGTTTCTTCATTGTAAAAAACAAGAGAATTTAAGCATTTTCCGTTAAAATCGTTTTTTTATTTAAACAACCAATAAACAAAAAAAAATTTATTGACTATTCGTGTATTGTTCCCGCGAATGCATATGTCTGCAAATTTTTAGTCATTTGCATTGAAAAAAAAGGCAGTCAAATTAACGTCCAAAGATTTGACCCAAACGATTGAACTAAAGAAAAGCGTTTAATTAATTAATACGACCAAAGGAATTCTAATGTTAATTGTAGCACAAAACGTCTCTACCGGTGGTTTTTCTAAGACTACGATAAAAACACGAATTTTTTAAATTCAAGTTTTGGTTGAAGTTTTGTTTCGTATCGTATTGAAATTTGACACGAATAAAACGCTGATTTATACAGGGTGTGCCAAAAAGATTGGTCATAAATTATACCACAGATTCTGGGGTCAAAAATAGGTTGATTGAATCTCACTTACCTATATACAATAGTGCACACAAAAAAGTTACAGCCCTTTGAAGTTACAAAATGAAAATCGATTTTTTTTCATATATCGAAAACTCTTAGAGATTTTTTATTGAAAATGGACGTGTGGTATTCTTATGGCAGCAACATCTTAAAAAAAATTAAAGTGAAATTTGTGCACCCCATAAAAATTTTATGGGGTCTTTGTTCACTTAAACCACCCAAACTTTGGTGTACGTTCCAATTAAATTATTATTGTGGCACCATTAGTGAAACACAATGTTTTTAAAACTTTTTTGCCTCCTAGTACTTTTTCGATAAGCCACTGCTTATCGAGATATTTTGAATAATTGTCGAATCTACCACATATTTGTATCTGGTTAAGTACGATTATAGAGACCTGTTAATAATCTGAAAATTTATTTATAATTTACATTTTTAGGTATATTTTGAAAAAGAAGCCACATCTCGATAAAAGGTAACTTATCAAAAAAAGACTAAAAGGCAAAAATGTTTTAAAAACACTGTGTTTAACTAACGGTACCAAAATAATAGTTTAATTGGAACATACACAAACATTTGGGGGGTTTAAAGGAACAAATCCCCCATATACTAAGAGGCAAAAAAGTTTTAAAAACGTTGTGATTAACTAATGGTACCACAATAATGAATTATTGGAACGTACACAAAAGTTTGGGAGGGGGGGGGGTTTAAGGGAACCAAACCCCCATAAAATTGTTGTGGGTTGGACAAATTTCACTATAATTTTGTTTTTAGATGTTCTTGCCATAAGAATGATACATGTCCATTTTCAATAAAAAATCTCTAATAGTTTTCGATATATTGAAAAAAATCGATTTTCATTTTGTAACTTCAAAGGGCTGTAACTTTTTTTATGAGCACATTTGTACTAAGGTAAGTTAGGTTCAATCGAACTATTTTTGACCCCAAAATGTGTGGTATAATTTATGACCAATCTTTTCGGGACACCCTGTATATAAACAAATATATGAGCGTTCAAAATTTGAAACTTTATTGTTTATTTATGAAGCATAACGTAAACAATTAACGTAAAAAATGAAATTATGTATAGTTCATATCATTAGCTACAATCCGTAAAAGTTCCAAGTTTCTACATTGTAAAAAACAAGAGAATTTAAGCATTTTCCATTAAAATCGTTTTTTTTTTATTTAAACAATTAATAAACATAAAAATTTTTTTTATTGACTATTCGTGTATTGTTCCCGCAAATGCATATGTCTGCAAATTTTCATTCATTTGCATTGAAGAAAAGTCAGTCAAATTAACGTCTAAAGATTTGATGCAAACTATTGAAGTAATAAGAAAAGCGTTTAATAACTACAAATTTATTACCTTTAGTACCAGATTTATTATGTCATTACAGATGAATAACTTTTATTGGTAAAATATTACGTAATCCCTGAAGTACAGACCTGTACATTTCGAAAAATATATTTATTTATCGCGCAAAAATTCTACCAGAAAATATTGCAAAATTGAAGGTTATTACACGTCACACCGATTAGATAAAATGATAACATACGATTCAATTATAGAACATACTAAAATAAACGAAAAACTATCACGTGAGTATTTTTCTGGTAAATACTCCAAATTTTCGCTACATATTTAAATAATATTGGACTGGCTATACAAGACACATTGAGATGGTCAAAAGCGCTTTCACTAAGATGAAAGCAGTGTGATGCAATGAAAATCTAGAGATAGAAATTAGAACTAGGGTAGTAAGATGCTACATATTCTCTGTTCTCTTATATGGAGTTGAAGCGCGGACAATTACGGATGCAACTGAAGAGATTTGCCAGCTTGTAAATGTAGTATCATCGAAAAATATGGGAAATATCAGGGACACAACACTCAATGAACACAAAAAGCCTAAGAAAGATGGAAAAAGAAATACTGAGCAGTATGAAGGAAAGTAAAATGAGCTACTTTGGTAACATAACTAAGAAATGGAAAATATGAGTTGAAAATTTTAAAGTAGTGGAGTGGAAAAACAACAATAGAACTTTTCAAAACCGCTGAAGACAGTAAAATGGGCCGTTATAATAGCCAATGGCCTTAAAGGATGGGACACGCTAAGAAGATAAGTAAGTAGGTGTGGTCTACCAGAGACTCCTAAAGAACATACCGAGTGTGTTCACTTAAGTTACCACACACATCACCCAAGATATTAACTGCATTAAAAACTTCATAATAGGGCTTTTCATTCACAGTCATTTGTTTCGAGCTGCTGTCATGTGTCACATAATATTAATATAGCTACGTCATACGTTATTGGTATCTACAATAATACACACGACACATGACTAAAGCTCGAAACAATTGACAGTCGATGAAAAGCCCTATAGACACATCTCCAAGTGTCCACAAAGCTTTTGATCATATCACAATGGAAAACCGAAGAAAATTAGGGTTGCAAAATTATGAAAATAAAATCAAATATTAAATAAACTGATTTGGGAACTGACAAAAATCCAAAAACGAATAGGCTATAGAATCGAGGATGATAAGTATGATGATATTGACATATAGTCCATTCTTGCACGGTTTTTGCTGTAAATTTTAAAGAACCGCTTGGATTGACATGAAATTTAGCATACGCATAGCTAACATGTCATAGAAAAAAAGTGATATGGTGCCGATGTGTGCTTTTGCCCTGGGGCTGAGTTTCTCCCCATCTCGGGGGTGAAAAAATATATGTTCAAGATAAGTTCCGAAATGGATAAACTGACTAATTTTAAGCAACTTTTGTTCTATGGAGTTTTTTCACCAAATCAATACTTTTCGAGTTATTTGCAAGTGAATATGTTCATTTTTCAACAAAATAACCACGTTTTTAGACGGTTTTTCGCAAATAACTCAAAACGTAAGCATTTTGTCGAAAACAATATTCTTAGCAAAACTATAGCGTATAAAAAAGTGAAAAAAATGGTGTAAATATTAGGTCCCTATACCTAGCAAAAGCAGAGTTATAGCTAATGAAAAATAGGTTCATATTCGAAAAATTCCAAAGAGAATAATTCAATGTGAAATATTCAAATAATGAAGCATTCTTGGGGAAAACACATTACAACTTTTTTAAAGTGTTTAAAAAATCTTTATTTCTGTTTTTATAAAAAAAATTCTAGCATCAAATGTAAGCAAGTTACGCTCAAAATAAAGTTGGTCCCTTTTGTTTTGGCAAAAAAAAATCAGGAAGATCACCCCCCAATTAGCAACTTAAATGAAATTAATCGTTACCGCTTCACAAGTTACTTTACTTATGTTGTGTTTATATGATCTGTAAGCTTCATCGATTCAAAGTGCTTATTTTTGAAAAAAATTTGGTTTTAAAATAAAATTTTTAAGAATTTTAATTTTGAAAAAAATGCTTTTTTTTCAAAATAACTTAAAAATTGTTAGAGATACCAAAAGTCTTAAACAATAAAGAAAGTCGGCTTTACTTTTCTGAAGATTTTGTGTTTTTTGTTTTTCTGTAAGACAAAAATTGGTCAAGATTGGGTGTTTCTAAATTTGCATACACTCGTGATAAGTGACTCGTTCAAGCCCTTTTAACTACAGCTCTTTCAAAAATAAGGACTTTGAACCGACGAAACTTACAGATCGTATGATCAATACATACGCGAGTAAAAAACTTGTGAAGTGATAACAATTAAGTTTATTTGAAATGCTAATTAGGGGGTGATTTTCCCGATTTCTGACCAAAAAAAAAAGGGACCAACTTTATTTTGGGCGTAACTTGTTTACTCTTGATGCTAAAAATTTTTTTAAAAACCAAAAATAAGCATATTTTAAACACTTTAAAAAAGTTAAAATGAGTTTTCCCCAAAAAAGTGCTTCGTTTTTGGTTATGGCACGTTAAAATATATGATTTGAAATTTGACGAATATGAACCTATTTTTCATTAGCTATAACTCTGCTTCTACTAGATACAGTTACCTAATATATACACCAAGTTTTTCACTTTTTTACGTGCTATCTTTTTGATAAGAATTTTTTTCACCAAATACTTACTTTTTGAGTTATTTGCTAAAAACCGTTTGAAAACGTAGTTATTTTGTAGAAAAATTAACATATTCACTCGCAAATAACTCGAAAAGTATTTACTTGGTGAAAAAACTTTATAGAAAAAAGTTGCTTAGAATTAGGCATTTTATCCATTTCCGGACTTATTTGGAACATATATTTTTCACCTACAAAAGGGGGTGAAACTCACCCCTAGGGCAAAAGCACACATCGGCACAATATCACTTTTTTTCTTTGACTTATTAGCTATGTGTATGCCAAATTTCATGTCAATCCAAGCAGTTCTTTAAAATTTAGAGGTTTTGCAATATTTTACCTTCAAAGAATGTACTATTTTACTTATTTTTAACAGGCAAAAATCAATATTTTACATATTTTGGGGATTAAAAACCGTTTAACTCCATTCTTAAACAGCTCCTTTAGAGACGTATATCTTTTATAGCAGAAAATCTCATATTTTCTTCGTTTACGTGGTACAGACATGGTAATTTAGATATTTAGCAAGAATCATTGGTTCGTGAAATTCCCTCAAACACGTGCTAAATGTAAACATGATAAGATGTAAATAAACGAATTTTTGTAAAAACAACTTTCATCATTTTCATATCAAATCTTAGCAAATCTAACCTTGGAGACTGATAATTTTGATATAATTTCGAAGAAGCGCAATAAGTGATAGTAGTTTCTACAATTTTTATGTATAAAGTATAACTAATTTCCTGACCGTGAATTTTTAAATTGAAAATTTTTTGATTCCTGTGTTTATCGGTTTGTTACAAATGTTATTATATAAAATAGCCAAACAGAGAGCAAAGAAAGAAAGAAATTTTAATCAGATTAGATGTATCCGAGATGAAAATAATAAAATACTAATTCACGAAAAGGATGTCAAAAAGAGATGGAGAAAATATTTTGACAGTTTATTAAATGAAGAATTTGACAAACAGCCTGTGGAGTGAACGGAGACAGTAACAGCAATGGTTACCAGAATAACAAACGCGGAAGTGGCTCAAGCGCTTCAAAAAATAAAGAAAGGAAAAGCAGTCGGACCAGATGATATTCCTGGGGAAGTATGGAGAGCATTGGGAGAGACAGGAATAAGTTGGCTAGCAGGTCTATTTAATAGAATTATGGAAGTTGGACAAATGCCAGACGAATGGAGAAGCAGTATATTAGTACCTGTCTACAAAAACAAGGGAGACATACAACAATGCACAAACTACAGGGCTATAAAAATACTTAGCCACACCATGAAAATATGGGAGAGAGTAATTGATAGACGGATACGTGAAGAAACCGATATATCCGATAATCAATTTGGCTTTATGCAGGGCAGATCAACAACAGATGCAATTTTCATTTTAAGGCAACTGATGTAAAAATACAGGAATAAAGAGACCAACGCTCATATGGTGTTCATTGATCTTGAGAAAGCATATGATAGAGTTCTTCGAGAGATTCTGTGGTGGGCACTCAATAAGAAAGGAGTCCCTGGCGAATATGTAAAGATTGTGAGAGATATGTATGAGGCAATAACGACTAGTGTTAGAACAGGTGTGGGAGAGACTGATAAATTTCAGGTGAAAGTAGGATTGCACCAAGGCTCGGTGCTTAGTCCTTATTTATTCTTATTAGTTTTGGACCGGATAACAGCGAAACTACAGGGTAGTATTCCATGGTGCCTAATGTATGCTGATGATGTAGTGTTAATAGGAAATAGTGAAAGAGACTTAGAACAAAAACTGGAACAGTGGAGACAAGCCTGGAGGAAAAAGGTTTAAAACTTAGTAACACGAAAACAGAATATTTGGAATGTTCATTTAAAGGTGGAGTTACTACAAGTAAAATGGTATCTTTGGATGGTGAAACGATAGTGAAAAGCAATAGTTTTAATTACCTAGGATCGGTATTACAGAGTAATGGAGAAATAGATGGAGATGCATGCAGTAGAATTAGGGCTGGATGGATGAAGTGGAAAGAAGCGAGTGGTGTGTTGTGTGACAGAAAAATTCCAAGGAAGCTGAAGGGAAAATTCTATAAAACAGCCATAAGACCGGCTATGATGCACGGAACTGAATGTTGGGCAGTGAAAAAGAAAGAGGAACAACGAATGCATGTGGCGGAAATGAGAATGCTTAGATGGATGAGTGGAGTGACAAAGAAGGATAAAATTAGAAATGAGTATATTAGGGGAAGTCTAGGTGTGGCACCAATTGATGCCAAAATGAGAGAGCATAGGTTAAGATGGTTTGGTCATGTTCAACGTCGAGACGTTAATGACCCAATACGAAGAATAGCTGAAGTGCAGATTCCTGTAAGGAGTAGGAGAGGAAGACCAAAGAAGACCTGGAGGGAGACGATAAGGCAGGACATGTTGGTAAAAGGGATTAATATTGATATGACCCAAGATAGAATTGTGTGGAGAAATGCAATTAGGGAAGCCGACCCCGCATAGGGATAATGCAAAGAGAATGATGATGATCGGTTTGTTACAAATAAAACACTCACTGCTTACGTTTCGGCTATCTGCCATTTTCAATAAGCACTTTACTTTTATAAACATTACACTATTTGTATAAGACTAAAGCTGTAATGTTTAATTTATTGGTTTGTATACTATTTTTGTGTGCAACAACTCTTCTATGTAGATATTGGTGTGTTTGCCCAATATATGTTGAATTGCACTCTTTACAATTTATGACGTTGTTTAAGAATGAAAATTTTAAATCTAATAAATCTAAACTAGCGTCTTTAAATTCTTAAAAATGACGAATTTACAAAATTTCTTCCTATCAGAAATTTTTAAGAATTTAAAGACGCTAGTTTAGATTTATTAGATTTAAAATTTTCATTCTTAAACAACGTCATAAATTGTAAAGAGTGCAATTCAACATACATTGGGCAAACACACCAACATCTACATAGCAGAGTTGTTGCACACAAAAATAGTATACAAACCAATAAATTAAACATTACAGCTTTAGTCTTATACAAACAGTGTAATGTTTATAAAAGTAAAGTGCTTATTGAAAATGGCAGATAGCCGAAACGTAAGCGGTAAGTGTTTTATTTGTAACGAACCGATAAACACAGGAATTAAAAAAGTTTCTATTTAAAAATTCACGGTCAGGAAATTAGTTATACTTTGCCGTTGTTCGAAATTATATCAAAATTATGTCAGAGGTAGGAGGTAGGAGGTAAGTTGCCCAAAGAGTACTTATGAATAAACAATGCGTTTAATTGTAACCTTCCTCTAAGCCTTAAAAGGAAAGTATACACTCAATGTGTTCTTCCAGTCATTACGTACGGAGCTGAAACACTAACATTAACCAAAGCAAGGGTGTCAAAGCTTAGAATAGCACAGAAGAAAATGGAAAGATCCATTATAGGAGTAAGACTTGCAGATCGAGTGGGAAATTTAGAAATAAGGCAAAGATCAGGTGTGCAAGATATCATAGGAAGAATTACCAGATTATAATGAAGTTTCTACTACAAATAAAAATAAAAAATGTCAATTCCGACTTACAACCAGAAATCAGTAAGGATGAGATAAAAAGAGCACTCAAGGAGATGATGAATAATAAATCGCCAGGAAAAGACAGGATAACTGTAGAAATGCTAAAAAAATGGTGGGAAAACAACTAGAGACGTTTTGTACATACTTATGAATAAAATTTTAATAACAAAAAAATACCCAACACTTGGAACGAAGCAGTAATACTATTACTATTTAAGAAAGGAGATAAAAGGATCTAAACAATTACAGACCCATAACTTTACTAAATGTGATGTACAAACTATTAACCAAGATATTAACAAACAGATTAACAACTAAATTACATTGATACCAGTCAAGTGAACAAGCCGGATTTAGAAAAAACTTCAGTACAAGTGACCACCTTTTAACGATGAAGATATTAATCGAAAAAGCTAACGAATATCATAACCCACTATACATGGCATTTACTGACTTCGAAAAAGCATTTGATAGTGTGGAACACTGGGCAGTAAAGAATTCCCTACAAAACAGCAGAATATACTACAGATATACCGACTTAATTACAAATATATACAGAGAGAGTCTGTAAAGTGGAATAAATTCAATATCTCAAATACTAATTGTTTTTTTGGAAAATGCTCAGACCCGTCGATTAGTATTTCAAATTTTCCTTTTTGACATTCAATAATAATGTATACAGGGTGTCCCAATTTAGAGATATGACGTCATCGTCGATTTTCTTAAATGGCAACACTGTCATTTTGATAGCTAATTTGATAGGGTTTGTAAAGTTATACATAACTGCAAAATATCAAATTTTTATTCTCTACCATTTACAAGATAATAGAAAATAACAAAGTTATATCTGTAATTTGGAATATATTCAATAATTAAAATACTAACTGTTTTTTTGAAAAATGCTCAGACCCGTCGATTAGTATATCAAATTGTCCTTTTTGACATATAATAATAATGTATACAGGGTGTCCCAATTTAGAGATATGACGTCATCGTTGATTTTCTTAAACGGCAACACTGTCATTTTGATAGCTATTTTGATAGGGTGTGTAAAGTTATACACAACTGCAAAATTTCAAATTTGTATTCTCTACCATTTAGATGATAATAAAAAATAACAAAGTTATGAAAAAGAAGTAATCAACTAATAATTGAATTTAATTATTTCAATAAATTAAGCAAAAACTCATAATGTTGCCCTCAATTATTGTCAAATTGTCAATGGGCAACGTTATGAGCATTTGCTTAATTGAAATAAATAAATTCAATTATTATTTGATTACTTCTTGTTCTTCATAACTTTGTTATTTTTTATTATCTTGTAAATGGTAGGGAATAAAATTTTGAAATTTTTCAGATGTGTATAACTTTACACACGCTATCAAAATAGCTATCAAAATGATAGTGTTGCCATTTAAGAAAATCAACGATGACGTCATATCTCTAAATTGGGACACCCTGTATACATTATTATTATATGTCAAAAATGACAATTTGATATACTAATCGACGGGTCTGAGCATTTTTCAAAAAAACAGTTAGTTTTTTAATTATTGAATATATTCCAAATTACAGATATAACTTTGTTATTTTCTATTATCTTGTAAATGGTAGAGAATAAAAATTTGATATTTTGCAGTTATGTATAACTTTACAAACCCTATCAAATTAGCTATCAAAATGACAGTGTTGCCATTTAAGAAAATCGACGATGACGTCATATCTCTAAATTGGGACACCCTGTATACATTTTTATTGAATGTCAAAAAGGACAATTTGAAATACTAATCGACGGGTCTGAGCATTTTCCAAAAAAACAATTAGTATTTGAGATATTGAATTTATTTCACTTTACAGACTCTCTCTGTATAATAAGGCAACAAAAACTATTAAGCTAATGAAACAAACGGAGCCTATTAAAATAAACCGAGGAGTAAAACAAGGAGATACCATCTCGCCCAAGCTATTCAACCAAGCTCTAGAAGATGTGTTCAAACAACTGGGATGGCTTGGGTATAAACATAAACGGGCAATATCTGAATCACTTACGATATGCTGATGATGTATTAATAACAGAAAGAAGTGAAGAACTACAAAGAATGATGGAAGAACTAGATAGAGAATCGACAAAGATAGGACTGAAGATGAATTACAGTAAAACAAAAACCATGACCAATCAACAAGAAGAACTAATAATTACAGTGGCACAAACAAGAATAGAACAAGTAAAAGAGTATATATATCTAGGACAAATCACTAGATTAAATAAAGAAAATCAGACCGAAGAAATAAAGAGAAGAATAAAATTGGCCTGGGCATCATTCGGAAAACTGTCTTATATTCTAAAGAACAGAAAATACCCGCAATATCTAAAAACAACAGTCTTCAATCAATGTATACTCCCTGTTCTAAGATATGGCTCTCAGACATGGACGTTTACAAAAGAAAATATGGAAAAAATAGCAAAGACAGAAAGATCCATGGAAAGACAAATGCTGAACATTAAACTATCAGACAGGAAAAGAAACGAATGGATCCATAACAAAACAAAAGTGAAGGATGTCTCAAACCAAGTAGCAAAGCTTAAATGGAAGTTCGCCGGACACACCCTACGGCAGAAGGATAAAAGATGGACTAAGACGATTAAACATTGGAGACCGTGGAACCACAAACGAAAAAGGGGAAGGCCACAAATGCGATGGTCAGATGACCTGAAGAAGCACACTGGGTCAAAATGGATGCAAATTGCCCAAGATAGAGAGGCATGGAAGAAGGAAGAGGAGGCCTAGGATGGATGTTTAGGGCTGATTAGATAGATAGAATGGAGTTCCGCCGGACATATAGACAAGACTGCAGGATGAGAGGTGGACAAAAAGACTGTTAGAATGGTGACCTCGTGGACGAAAGAAACAGAGGCAGACCGGACAGACGACAGGCTGGACAGACGACATAAAAAGAATAAATGGTGGATGGATACAATTAGCTCAAGACTGAAATTCCTGGAGACGTGTTAAGGAGGTTTATGTCCTGCAGTGGACAAGAGAAGAAGCTGGATGATAATTAATTATAACACTAAGATTATTAGGTTCTAATTTAAGCAAATAGAAAATATGTCAGTTTAAAAGATTTATAATTTGTGGTTCAAATTTCTCCCAGTTCACCTTAATTATTTTTCTTTTAAGTCTCTCTCTGGTACTAAAAAATCAATATTTGCTTAACCAAACTCCATCCCTGTCAATTATTTACGTCAAAGTTCATAAATACGTATACCAAACACGAGCCAATGTTGGCGCACAATATCCATAATGATGGTGATAAGCATCACCTTTTATTAAACTTTGCCCTTCGACGTGTGACCTTTCGGTCTGAAGTTAGTAGCTGTAGGTAGAGATAGATAGAGAGGCACGTCGATCGAGGCCTGGGGTGACAAACGTGGCAGACTCTCCGTGAAAACTAATTTAAATAAAAAATTATAAAAACGTGTACAGTGTTTATACTGCGAAAGATCTTATTGCATTTTTTCAGAAAAAATATGTTTTTATAGTCTTTTAGATTTGTAATAGTAGATTAGAATACAAAGATTGCAATGGGCCGGACATGTGATAAGAATGGGGGAGGATAGGCTACCAAAAAAAGCACTGAATGCTAGAATGCAGGGACAGAGACCGGTTGGAAAGCCAAGAAAACCCTGGGAAGACAGACACAGTAAACAGCGACGCACAAGCCCTTTTAGGAGTCCGTGTATGGAGAAGAGCAGCCATAGACAAGCAAGGATGGAGTCAAAAAATAAAGGAGGCCATGGCTCAATTTGGGCTGTAGTGCCGTAGAAGAAGAAGAAGAAGAATAGTAGATACACTTTGATTTGTCGTTTTGTTAGTAAAGCGCTTTCGCAAAAAAATATCATAATTAGAGCAGGTCTTGGAATAAGCTTTCTCTCTTTTGTACGGTTAGTCACTTACACACATGTATTCAAAACATAAATTAGGGGAGTCCATATATAAATTTTCACTTCGGAAAAAATCAAACAAGATAGAGCTTTTTGTAATTTCATTAAGAAATGTTTAATAAACAACATATCAAAAAGTTCTACTCGAGAAGTGGGTGCTTCCTTTTTTAATAAACAAATGAACTGCGAAATTAGATAATTTTTTAAATAACTCCGATAATATAAATTTTAGAAAAAAATGACTTGACCATTGAAAAATTCAGAAAATTTTACAAAAAAACTATTATATAAAGATTTTTCTAAAATTAAATCTATAGTTTCTATAATTCTTTATTTATAACGCTAAAGTCGCCCTTCTCACAAACATTGGCGCACTGTAAACTAACGTATGGCGAAGTGCACGGTTGAGTTCTTCTTCTTAAGGTGCCGTCCTCGTTCCGAAGTTTGGCTATCATCAAGGCTATGCGTATTTTTGATACCGTAGATCTAAATAATTGGCAGCTGCTGCACTTGTACCAATCTCTTAAATTCTTCAACCATGAATGTTTTCTTCTGCCAATGGATCTTTTACCTATTATTTTTCCCTGAATAATTAATTGTAGTAGCTGGTACTTTTGTCCCCTCATTATATGTCCCAAGTACTGCAGTTTGCGCTTTTTAATAGTAAGCGCAAGTTCTTTTTCTTTCTGCATCCTTCGCAACACTTCCATGTTTGTCACTCTCTCTGTCCACGATATTCTCAGTATCCTGCGGTACATCCACATCTCGAATGCTTCTATTTTCCTTGTATCGATCTTTTTCAGTGTCCAAGCTTCCATTCCATAGAAAAGAACTGACATCACGTAACATCTCATCAGGCGAATTTTAAGATTTAAACTTAGCTCTCTTCCGCATAAAACTGTTTTCATTTTGGTAAAAGTAGCTCTAGCTTTTTCTATTCTGATCTTGATTTCTTCAGAGTTGTCGTTGTTTTCATTAATCACAGTTCCTAGGTAATTATATTTTCTAACACGCTCAATTCTTTGATCATGTACGGTTATGTCAGAAAAATTTTGTGGAGATTTCGACACCATCATTATTTTTGTTTTTTTGATGTTAAGTGATAAACCGAACTTTTCGCTGCACTCTACTATTCTGTTTATCAGTGTTTGGAGATCTTCCGGGGTTTCTGCTATTAATACTGTGTCATCAGCGTATCTCAAATTGTTTATTAAAGTGCCATTTCTTTTAACTCCTATATCTTGGTCAGCAAGGGTTCTGTTTATAATATCTTCTGAATATAAGTTAAACAAGGTTGGTGAAAGTATGCATCCCTGCCTTACGCCTTTTTTGATCTCGAGTTCCTCGGTTGTTTCCCGTTCTACTCTAATATTCGCCTTCTGGTTATAGTAAATATTGAAAATAATTCTGAGGTCCCTTTTATCCAAGTTTTTCTCTACCAACAGTCTCATCAGGTGTTCGTGGCGAACTTTATCGAACGCCTTGTTGTAGTCAATAAAGCACATATATATATCCTGGTTAACATCCAGGCATCTTTGGCACATGATATTAAGTGCAAATAGTGCTTCCCTTGTTCCAAGCCCGTTTCGAAACCCGAACTGAGTATCACTGATGTCAGCGTCTAGTTTTTTGTGAATTCTTGTATGTATCACTTTAAGAAATACTTTTAGTGTGTGTCCCATTAAGCTTATTGTGCGATGGTCGGTGCACAGTTTTGCGTTTGTTTTCTTTGGAATAGTCACAAAAGTTGACAGAAGCCATTCCTTAGGTATTTCTCCCGTTTTATAAATGCAGTTAAAGAGGTCAACCAAAACATTTACTGTTTCATCTTCCACAAGCTTAAGAAGTTCCGATGGAAGTCCATCTGGACCCAGTGATTTGCCATTTTTCATTGTTTTTATAGCATATAGTATTTCTTCTTTAGAGATTTTTGGTCCTTCCTCACCTTGTATGTTACCAATATCATGATCCTCTCTTTCATCGGCAAAGAGTTCTTCTATATAATTCTTCCAGGTCGTAAGCTTTTCTTGTAGGTCAGTTATTATTTGTCCATTTGCGTTGTATAGCACATTGGGATGCTTCCTTTTTTATATACCTGCCAATTCTTTTACCTTTTTATGTAGGTTAAACGTATCATGTTTTAATTGCAGTTCTTCAATTTCTTCACATTTTCTTTTGTAAAAGTTTTCTTTCGCTGACCTTATTTCATCTCTAATTTGCTTGTGTATCTCGTTGTATTTTTGTTTGCATTTTCCCTTAAACTGTCTTCGTTCCTCCATGAGACTTAAAATTTTCTCTGTCATCCATTCTTGTCTTTTTGTCGTATTTCCTCTGCTAAGGATATTCTAAGCGGGTTTTATTAGGGCTTCTTTTAAGTCTTGCCACTTGTTTTCCACGTGCGTGTTTGGTTCCTTTGTAGACAACATTCTTAGGTTACCATTTATCTGTTGCTTTAATTCTTCTTTGATTTTTGAGTTGTGTAAGCGGCTGGTATCTATGTAATCTGGTTTTACCTTTTGTGAAGGTTTCTTAAGTTTAATGTTTACACGCGCTATCAAGGGATTGTGGTCCGAGGAAACATCTGCGCCTGGGTACGCCTTAACCGATTTTATGCCGTTTTTGTATCTTTCATTTATCAACACAAAGTCTAGTTGATTCCTAACTATTTTCTGTGCGTTATGTTGAGGTGATGTCCACGTATAAAGCCTTCTTTTGGGGAGTTTAAAAAATGTGTTTGAAATAATCATATCGTTTTCGACGTTTCATACGGTTGAGTTATTTTAATGTAATTCTTTAACTGATCGATTAAATGAAATTTTAGAAATTGGACATGAAAGAAGAATAATTAAGCTATCTTATGGTTATAATAAATAGAAATAAAATGTATGGGCATAAGTACGGTGTGGCTGAAAGTGAGAATTACATGAATTTTGTTTAAAAATGATTTAAAAATGTGTAACTATTACAATTTTTCTTATAAAACTCTCAATGTTGCACAACTTACCTTTCAAACATTTTGCTAAACGATGTTTCATTCAAAAAAATCTCAAAAATTTAATTCAAATGATACGACGTCTCAAAAAATGTAATTTTTGAAAATTTCATAGTTTTACAGAATTAACACCAATTTAAGACGGTATTACTCAAGTTTGAACAGGTCTATCACAGTTTTATAGGTGTTTTTTAAAGCTTAGGATGTAGTCTTTAAAATTCACTAAATTATTTTACTTCAGAAATTAAATAAACTATTTCTTTTTGAGAAAATCTTAACTAAAATTTTCAGCTACAAAAATGTTTATACAAAGTGATCAAAACTTTTTTCTGTAAAACCGTTGATTGATGTATTGAGGGTAATACCTCAATACATCAATAATAATAATAAGCTTCAACAATAATAAATGGTCAACAAATAAATTTTTTTTTAGCTCTTATATACAGGGTGTAACAAAAATACAGGTCATAAATTAAATCACATATTCTGGGACCAAAAATAGTTCGAATGAACCTAACTTACCTTAGTACAAAAATGCACATAAAAAAAGTTATAGCCCTTTGAAGTTACAAAATGAAAATGGATTTTTTCGAACATATCGAAAACTATTAGAGATTTTTTATTGAAAATGGACATGTGGCATTATTACGGCAGGAACATCTTGAAGAAAAATTATAGTGAAATTTGTGCTCCCCATAAAAATTTTATGGGGGTTTTGTTCCCTTAAACCTCCCCAAACTTTTCTGTACGTTCCAATTAAATTATTATTGTGGTACCATTAGTTAAACTCAATATTTTTAAAGCTTTTTTGGCTCTTAGTATTTTTTCGATAAGGCAGTTTTATCGAGTTGCGGCTTCTTTTTTAATATGTTTACATAAAAATTTTATGGGGGTTTGTTCCTTTAAACCCCCCAAATGTTTGTGTACGCTCCAATTAAACTATTACTGCGATACCATTAGTTAAACACAATGTTTTTAAAACTTTTTTGCCTCTTTGTATTTTTTCGAGAAGGCACCTTTTATCAAGATATGGCTTCTTTTTTAATACGGTTCAAAATATACCTAAAAATGTAAATCATACATAAATTTTCATATTATTACCGAGTCTCCATAATCGTACTTAACCATATACAAATATGTGGTGGATTTGAAAAATATTCAAAATATCTCGATAAAAACTGACTTTTCGAAAAAGTACTAAGAGCCAAAAAAGTTTTAAAAATGATGTGTTTAAGTAATGGTACTACAATAATAATTTAATTGGAACGTACACAAAAGTTTGGGGGGGTTTAAAGGAACTAAACCCCCATAAATTTTTTTAAGTGTCCAAATTTCACTATATTTTTTTTTTAAGATACTACTGTCATAAGAATGCCACATGTCCATTTTCAATAAAAAATCTTTAATACTTTTCGATATATTGGAAAAAATCGATTTTAATTTTGTAACTTCAAAGGGTTGTAACTTTTTTTATATGCACATTTGTACTAAGGTAAGTTAGGTTCAATCACACTATTTTTGGTCCCAGAATATGTCATTAGATCTATGACCTGTATTTTCGTTACACCCTGTAGTATGTCTGCGTAACTTGGAACCTATTGATAACTTTTTTATTATCAATCTTACGAAAAAAAGTTATTCCTTATAAAATACTCTGCATCATATATAATCTAAGATTCAACCATCAAATATAAAATTTTATTAATTTTATACGTGGTATGTCAAAAAATATGAATTTCACACAAGAGTAAAGAACCTTTATAATTTACAATATCGAAAATTATTATTAAGAAAAGTTGTTTGGAATTAAAAAATGTTTCAGTGTTCAATTACATCCTTCTAATTAAAATATTGTGAATAATAAAGGCACTTAACTCTTAAGAAAAATTCATATTTTTTACATACCTCGTATAAAACTGAAAAAGTTTGATATCTGATGGTTGTATCTTAGATTTTAGACCAGGTAGAGCATTTTATGAAGAATAACTTTTTTCGTAAAAATTGATAATAAAATTGTTACAATAATTGTAATAAAATGATGATGGGTATTCGTAATTTGAGAAAAAATTGAATTTTTTTTCGATTAGAATGATGTAATTGTATATTAAAATATAGCTTTTAATTTCAAACAACTTTTCATAATAGCATTATTTGATGTTCTGGAATATAAAGGTACTTTACTCTTTATAGAAATTCATATTTTTGACATAACTCGTATAAAATTGATAAAATTTAATATCTGATGGTTGAATTTAGATTTTTGTCTATCCAGAGTTTTTTATGAAGAATAACTTTTTCCGTAAAATTGATAATAAAAAAGTTTTCCATGTGGTTCCTAGCTACGCAAACATACTGTATAAGAGTTTATGCATAAGAATTTTCAAATTGTAATGCTATATTCGAGTTCAGCATAACCAAAAACAAAATAGAAACATATTTGATCAAAGTAAAATGATGAATTCAACGATATTTTTAAAATTATTTATACAAAACAATTGTTATTGTTTAAACAATTAATAAACAATTAGCGGCCAAATCTGCGAGTAGAACTTTTTACTTTAACATGTATATCAACCAACAAAAAAAGTTTTAGAAAAATATAAGCTTGTTTGAATTATTCCGAAAGAATGCCGGTTTCGTTAATCTAAGGGCATAAACAAACTGAGAAAAACCTGAAGTTTGCAGATGTTATTGAGCTAATAGCTGATAGGCCGAAGAACTTTTAAATCAGCTCTACCTTTTCTCGGCGGAAGGGAGATTGAAAATAAATATATCTTAAACTCAGATGAAGACAAATCTTGTAATCAGCCAAGATATATGTGTAGGAACAAGATCCATCGACCTTTTAATTAACAATATCTATAAACCGTTGAACTTTTCCGTCGTATAGGACTGACTTGGGCAGCCTTCGGCAAGTTGAACCACATTTTAAAATCGTCCGACATACCAATCATCATCATCATTGCATCTACATTCCCAGCGGAGCGATTGCCGCCCTCTTTGGGATCTTCCGATTGGTTTGTCGCGGTGAATCAATCCGCATTAACATTTTGGTTTTACAATTGGTTGTGCGACTTGGCATCTTCTACAATTTTTCTCAATTTGTTCTTGTTTTTGCTTATGGTTACCCATTCTCTAACTCTCGACTTCTACTTCTTAAGGTCCTCGACTATCTGGTTCTTCCATCTAGTTTTGGGTCTTCCTCGTGGTCTTCCTGATACAGGTCTCCACTTGGTAATTTTCTTGATAACGGCTTCTGGATTTCCCCTTTCTATGTGTCCCATCCATCTGAGTCTCTGTGTCTTGATAAATCTGACAATGTCTTCTCCTTTCATAAGGTCTCTTACTTCGTGGTTCATGAGTTTTCTAAATTCATTATTACCTAAGTTTAGTGGGCCTTCTGCCTCCTTAATATATGCGATAATTACCGGGGAATATCTGTCACAAGCACCATCAGCAGAGTTTACGGAAAAATTATCAAAAATAAAATAGAAGAAGAATACAAGGACTTAGAGGCCGAAGAGCAAGCCGGTTTCCGCGCTGGCAGATCCACCACTGACCACCTATATTGTGTAACACAGTTAATAGACAAACAAATAGCCTACAATCAAGAACTGCATTTAGTGTACATAGACTTAAAAAAAAGCATACGATACTGTACCACAAAGTAAACTTTGGGAAGCCCTCGAAAAAACTAACATCAGTCTGAACCTCATTAAAGCTGTAAAAAATCTATACCAACATAATATAGCAAAAGTTAAGCTAGGCAAGGAAATCTCGTCAGGATTTGAAGTGAATAAGGGTCTTAAACAGGGCTGCTGTCTATCGCCGACACTATTTAAAATATATTTAGAGCAAGTTTTGAAATCCTGGAAAAGGAAATGTAAGAATATGGGTATACCGCTAAATGATGATAACATGCTATACACTTTATGTTTTGCGGATGATCAGATTCTTATGGCCCAGGATTATCACGATATTGAATATATGACCCGAAAAATCATAGAAGAGTACCAGAACTGGGGTTTAGAAGTGAATACCAAGAAAACGGAATATATGTGCGTTGGAGGTATACAGCAGGATCTAGCGTTGGAAAATGAAATAACTATTAATCACTGTCAGGAATATAAATACTTGGGTCTTACAATTACACAAGATGGAACGTTGGACAAGAATATCCAAGAAAGGTGCACACAAGGAAGAAAACTATCGCATTATTGAACAAAATCCTATGGGACCAAAGTATCTCCAAAGAAAATAAACGTAACATCTATAACAGCATTGTTAAGAGCATTATAACATACAGCAGCGAAGTTTAGCCACTTAAAGAAAAATCCGAAAATATGCTCAGAACAACTGAAATGGACTTCTGGAGAAGATCTGCTGGTATATCAAGAATACAAAAAATCAGAAATACAAGAATATTGGAGATAATGGATGTAAAGCATACAATAATGGACGATATAAAAACAAAGCAACTAAGATGGTTTGGCCACGTACAACGTATGGAAGAAGACAGATTACCCAAGCAAGTGCTACGATGGGCACCAAAAGGACGGCGGAAGAGAGGAAGACCTAGGAAAAGCTGGATAGAAGGAATCCATAGGGAAATCGGAGAAAGAGGCTTGAACGAAGACATGTGCTACGATCGAGAGCAATGGCGATTGGGAATCGGAAGACGTCGTAGAACGTTATGAACCGATTATATATATATATATATATATATATATATATATATATATATATATATATAGGTTGTTGTGATCTTGATTATTGATATGAGATAATATTTTTATATGTCATTTAATTTAATCAATGCATTACTAATAATCTAATTAATTTACCAGATCACATATCAATATGTTTTCAATCTCAGGGCTTTTTTATAAAATTAATTACTTACATACGTGGCTTCTAAGTATTTCTTAATGGTTCCTAATCGGGATAGGAAAGAAAAGAGTAAAATAATAACACATATGGGTTACAATTGTAATCAAAATATTGTTTATTTTATTTAAATGGCAATCACTGCTTAATATTTGCTATATCTTATTATTCTTAAACATAACATTTACCCATGGGAATCTTATTTCCTTTTGATTTCCAATTGAAAGTTTTTATTAACATTTAACTATTATGATTTATTAGCAACAATTCTATTTAAGTTTGATGAAGCTTTTCTGATATTATTGATTATGTTTCTTCAATTTTAAATGTGGTATTTACTACGAAAAACCCATACATTCATGTCCAAAACAAATGAGACTGACCTTTTTCTGGTGAACTGAGAATGTCTTCACACAAGACCCGTTTCCTGCTATCCTTGGCTGCAATCAAAACCTCGTCCTGGCTTCCAGTAATGTTCTCCTCTGAAACTAGCTCGTATAGCTCTCGCTTCCTGCTTCTGTCGTGATGCTGTGTTCTACCTTTTTCGAAACTGCAATCCGCTACCGGGAACTCTTGGCTCAAGGAGGTTCTTTTACTCTCAACCTGGCCTACCTCTCGTTCTACGATAGATACTCCACACTCACGGAACTACACCGGCTTTCTCACTCTCCGTACACTACCGTCTACTACTCGACTTCACTTCTCGACAGCTCAAAACATTCTGATCTCTCTTTGTCATTCATTCCCCTACTTTCTAAATATCCCTTCCAGATTCACAAATCAAACTTCCACCACCAACTCTCATTCGCAGTATTCCTCAAAACCAATTTTTAAACTTTCTAAATATGCTTAATGGATTTCAAAGAAAATAGTTAATTCCCATTCTAAAATTACTTTCTACTATATACAAATTTTAATGACCTATTCTCTATTTCCACTTCGTCTTATTTAGCATCGGCTAATGACCGATCCTTCCGCGAACAACGATAATGACCTATTAACGATTTCACTTGAGTCTTATTTAATCACTTCTTAAAATTAAATATAACATTTTGTTGTATACAGGTTGTTCTAAATTTATATGCCCGTGGTTGAGAAAATTGAAAATATTTTATATTAAATTGAATTCTGTTTTATAATTATCAAAATTTAATTTTCATATCAAATAGAAATATAACAAATCCCCGCCTTGTATTCGATAAAATTTATCTGCATTTTTAAATAAATTTTCTCGAGGCAAAACCAACTCCCTGTATATTTCCTTACTTTAATCTACGTCTTATACCCCTTCTTCTTGTATTACTCTAATTAGTCCCACCTGTAGAGTAATTGTTTCCTTATTTTCAGTGTCCTCATCCTGTGTTAGAGTGTCGGCTATTATGTTGTCTTTCCCTTTTTCCCATATCAATCTTCTGTCTTTTTCCTCAGATTTTTCACATACTTTTACCGTGTATTCTGCATCCTCGTTTTCATATGCCTCCTCTTCAAATGCCACTGTTTCGATCATATCTTTTTCGCTTTCATTTGTTAGCCTTATTTCTTCTTCTCCTGAGCTCATCTCTTCTTTTGAGGAATCCCAGTTTTCTTTTGCTTTTGATACTCTCAATTTTTCTTCTTCTGGGCTCAACTCTTCTTTTGAGGAGCCACAGGTTTCATTTTCTTTTGTCTTTTTCTGACTTTTTCTCCCTTTTCTTCTTTGTCCTTGCTTCGTTGCCAAATTCATTTCCACTGTTTGTTCTTTACCTGATTCGTCCGTATTTTCTTTCTCCTGTTCCTTGTACTGTTCTTCTTCTTTTTCTTCTGTTAGATTCATCGTATTATTTTTAAAATCTATCACTACATATTTTTCTGCCAATTCGTCAACTCCTACTATCATGTCATGTGACATGTTTGGCATTATTACACATTGTAGTGCATACATCTTCTTACCCAGTCGTACCATTACTCGTATACCTTCATTTATAGTTGCCAATGTCCGTTTGTTTGCGCCCACTAAATTTACCCTAGGTATTTTGTAAATTAAATTTGTTAAGTTAACTTCTTCTATTAGTTTTCTGTTGACCAATGTTATTTCTGATCCAGTGTCTATCATAATTTTAATTGGTTTCTCGTTGATAAATCCATCCACAAATTTTAAATCGACTCCATTTTTCTTTTCGTTGTTTCTTGCCAATTTAATAAACTCCTTGGGGTTACAAAAGATTCCTGTTTGATTTTTGGTTATTAGTGAGCGCCGTCGTGAAAAGACGCCGGTGGCTCATCGTTGTTTATATTTTCGTCATAATGTCTCTCTCCGTCATATTCATCTGTCTGGGTATTATTTACTTCTCTTCTATTTTCTCTTGGTCTGTCGGATCTGTTTCGGTTTTCTCGATATCCCTGTTCATTTTGTCTACCATTATTTCTGTTTTCTTGATTTGCGAGTGTGGTGTTTCTATTCTGGTATTCTCGATTTCTGTCCTCATTCCATTGCCTATTTCTTTGTTCATAATTTCCTATTCCGTTGTCTCTATTTTCGTTTTCCCTTCTGGGATTAATATCTCGTCTTGTATAGTCCCTCCTATTTTGATTTCTATCTCTGTAATCCTGTTTTTCTCGGGGCCTGTAATCTTCTCGCGACCTTCTTGATTTTCTTTCTCTTAAACGTGATTCTCTTATTTGTAGGAATTGGCATAAACTATCTATGTCTTTGTAGTTTTGCAATGTGATATGGTCTTCCAGCGTTTCTTCGAAATGTCTTGCAATCAGTTCGACTAATTGTTCCGATGAGTAATTATATTGTAAATGTTTTGCGTTATAGTAAATTTGTAATGCATATGTCCTTTCTGATATACCCATCCTATCATTGTATTTCCCATTTTGCAATTCCTTGTTAATTTCCAATTGTTGGACTTTTCCCCAGAAATAATTCAAAAATTTTTGTTCAAATTGTTGCCAACTGTCAAATTCTTCTTCTTTGCAATCGAACCATAGGCTTGCTTCATATTTTAGATGATTTCTGATAGTTTCTTTTGCTGTTTCGAAATTTCCGATGTGCTGTATTTTCTTTTTCAGGCTATTTATGAACGGCACTGGGTGTAATCTTCTTACATCCCCGCCAAACCTTATCTTCACGTCATCTGTGCTATGTATAACCATTTCTCTTCTTTCTCCTACATTTTGTTGAATATTGATTTCCGCAATCTTTCTTTCCATTTCTTCTCTGATTGCTTGAATAGCGTTTTCAAACTTGTTTTCCAAATTTTCTAGTTCCTTTTTCTGGCCATTCGTTAACTCCTCCATTTTGTTTTGAATTATCATTTCTTGTTCTTTCATGTGGTCCTTCATTCTAATTTCTTGTTCTTGCATGTGATCTTTAATTTTCATTTCTTGCTGTTCTATCTCGTTTTTCATTGTTGTCAAACATCCTTTTATTTCCTTTTCATACTTTTCTATGCGTTCCTCTATTTTCTTATTGTTCTCTTCTATTGCTTGTTTTGTTTCCTTTTGATTGTCATCCATTTTTTGTTGTGTTTCATCCATTTTCTTTGATGTTTCTTCCTGATTTTTATCCATTGTCCTTTTTGCTTCATCCATTGTTTGTTTTGTTTCTCTTTGATTGTCATCCAGTTTTTGTTGTGTTTCATCCATTTTCTGTTCTATTCTTTGTGACTGGAGTTGCATCATTTGCAATAATTTATCTATTCCTGATAATTCTTGCTGTCCTGATGCCATGATTGTCGTGTCTAAAATATCTTCTTGGTCTGAATTATTCTCTTGATTTGAATGTTCTTTTTGTTTTTTGTTGTCTTTGCTTTGGCTTCTTGTCACAGACATTTGTTTTCAAGAAGTACTGTCCCCGCCAAATATGAAATTTTACTAGTATGTTACCAAGACGACTTTTTCTCACCCAAATATTATAAATTGTCAATAAATATATCAAATGTAAATATCGTAAAAATAAAATATTAAATCAGTCATGTAAAATTTGTACCTAAAGAGATCTAAAATTTTATGTTATCAAATGTAAGTATCTCACTTTTTACCACAGGCATATAAATTTTCAAATACCGGCTTTACTCTTTCTATCCTTCAAATTTGCCACTAGAAATACTTTCAAAATGCTTTCCACGTTGGACGACAGTTGTTGTGATCTTGATTATTGATATGAGATAATATTTTTATATGTCATTTAATTTAATCAATGCATTACTAATAATCTAATTAATTTACCAGATCACATATCAATATGTTTTCAATCTCAGGGCTTTTTTATAAAATTAATTACTTACATACGTGGCTTCTAAGTATTTCTTAATGGTTCCTAATCGGGATAGGAAAGAAAAGAGTAAAATAATAACACATATGGGTTACAATTGTAATCAAAATATTGTTTATTTTATTTAAATGGCAATCACTGCTTAATATTTGCTATATCTTATTATTCTTAAACATAACATTTACCCATGGGAATCTTATTTCCTTTTGATTTCCAATTGAAAGTTTTTATTAACATTTAACTATTATGATTTATTAGCAACAATTCTATTTAAGTTTGATGAAGCTTTTCTGATATTATTGATTATGTTTCTTCAATTTTAAATGTGGTATTTACTACGAAAAACCCATACATTCATGTCCAAAACAAATGAGACTGACCTTTTTCTGGTGAACTGAGAATGTCTTCACACAAGACCCGTTTCCTGCTATCCTTGGCTGCAATCAAAACCTCGTCCTGGCTTCCAGTAATGTTCTCCTCTGAAACTAGCTCGTATAGCTCTCGCTTCCTGCTTCTGTCGTGATGCTGTGTTCTACCTTTTTCGAAACTGCAATCCGCTACCGGGAACTCTTGGCTCAAGGAGGTTCTTTTACTCTCAACCTGGCCTACCTCTCGTTCTACGATAGATACTCCACACTCACGGAACTACACCGGCTTTCTCACTCTCCGTACACTACCGTCTACTACTCGACTTCACTTCTCGACAGCTCAAAACATTCTGATCTCTCTTTGTCATTCATTCCCCTACTTTCTAAATATCCCTTCCAGATTCACAAATCAAACTTCCACCACCAACTCTCATTCGCAGTATTCCTCAAAACCAATTTTTAAACTTTCTAAATATGCTTAATGGATTTCAAAGAAAATAGTTAATTCCCATTCTAAAATTACTTTCTACTATATACAAATTTTAATGACCTATTCTCTATTTCCACTTCGTCTTATTTAGCATCGGCTAATGACCGATCCTTCCGCGAACAACGATAATGACCTATTAACGATTTCACTTGAGTCTTATTTAATCACTTCTTAAAATTAAATATAACATTTTGTTGTATACAGGTTGTTCTAAATTTATATGCCCGTGGTTGAGAAAATTGAAAATATTTTATATTAAATTGAATTCTGTTTTATAATTATCAAAATTTAATTTTCATATCAGATAGAAATATAACAATATATATATATATATATATATATATATATATATATATATATATATATATATATATATATATAGTGGGCCTTCTATCCTCCGAATTATTTTCCTCTCTAGGATCCTCAATATTTCTTCCTCTTTCTGTATTAGACACATTACTTCAGCACCATATGGTCATACCAATACATCTTAAAAAACCCTTTAATGAGTGTCCTTTGGAAACATTAACCATGAGAAGTAGAACAGTGCAAAAGATCCGTGTGACTCAAAGGGCGATGAAGCGTGCTATGTTGGGCATTTTACTGCAAGATCGCACTATAGATCGAATAGCAACACTGAAGTGGAAGTGAGCAGGTTACGTAACCCAAATGATAGATAACGGATAAACAAAGCGGATACTGGAATGGAGACATCAAGAGATGATGCCTACCGAAACAAAGGTCGTCGACCAACACGTTGGACTGATGATCTCAAACGTTGCCATAGGAATTGGATGGAAGAGGCACGAGGTCGAAAAAAATGGAAAATTATGAGTGGTCCCAGACCCGTCGACTGGAAAAAGAGGAGGTGAGTTTAGTTGGTAGGCGATCCGGCACGGTGAAGCGTGGCGGATTGAATCCAACACACCTGAGACACCTTCCCAGACGGTCTTTAGAAGATTCTCACAATTCTGTGACATCTGAAGAACGCAAAGTACACGTGGTTACAAATAAAATATTGTATTATTTCTCAAGTATTCCAGAATTATAAACAAAGTGTTATTTTAACCCACAGGCCACAGGCCTACTAAATTTTAAGCCTCTTTCTTTAAGAGCAAGTCCCCACTGTTCCAGTTTTTGTTTTAAATCTCTTTCAATATACATATTTTACATATCCTACTAACACTAACTGTGTTGTGGGCATGCATTAATAATTAGGGAATGTTACCTTGTCGTTCCCTGAAGTAACCCTGAATCTGTGGAGGAAGCGTTCTGATCACCAAATAAAAAAAATTACGGTCTAAAGAAATACTCCGATGTACGATTTTTTTAATACATATTACCAACCCTACAGTTATAAAATTTAATAAAATATTTATTCTTTCGTTACATGTTTGCCCTCGTTCTTCACCGTCTCATTATCATACAAAAACCTTTTTACGATAGGGTAGTTGCCTGGCTCCACTAGTCTATGTTGTGAGAGCGATCCAGTATGAAAAAATTCTGATTCGGTATCTTTATGGATTTTTGTTCAAAAATGCCCCTTCAAAACAAATCAGAAGAGTGCCTAAAAGGTCACTTTTGCGAAAATACGCATTTTTCTTGCTTGTAAACTCATATGTAAATTATTGTTTTTGAGGTTGGCAATTGCCTAAATTAAAGATTATAAAATATTGAATGGGTTGCATATGTGAGTCCATATTAAATGTAGTAATGAAACACAGACTTACTCACAATCAAATTGTGTATGTGAGTAAGTCTGTGTTTCATTACTACATTTAAAGATTATAAATGTACATTCGATTTCAAGATTTTGACCAGTAATCGGGGCTAATTTTAATTTAGACCGTTGTTTTTAATTGATAATTATTATGGTAGGGTACCCCAAGCGCGGATTTTTGCAGTTACTAGAGAGCGTCAGAGAATCACATGGAGAGAAACCTTGTACCCTGAAAATGTACGCCTAATATAAATGGACTCTTAATTCAGGGGTGTGCGTTGGGGGCAGTCCGTAAAAATAATGTATCCTTAAAAAACTCGAAAACGTCAGATTAAAACAAGGTAAGTTAAGTACATGAAGAACAGTGTATATTTAAAAAATCTGACGATTTGAGCGGAGCTTAAAGAAATGGGTGAGTCACAAAGTTTCACAAAAAAAAAGAATGTGTGTACTTTGTACTAACGTAAGAAGTTATACTTCTATTATTATGATTTCAACGAAATTAATATACTTTAAACAATTTATTTATATTTTATTTAAATATTAAACTAATTTTAATACTTACTACTTTTCAAAATTTTTTATTAAAATAGATGTGTTGATGGAGTAATTTGGTCGTCTGCTGGTGGTCTGTTGTCTATGTATCAAGTCGGCAGATGCGTCTTCAAGGCATCCGATTGTTGTCGGTTTTTCGAGCACAGATCAAAGGGTTTTAGTGCGAACGTCCGACGACTGTCCACACATCTGACGACGCATCAGTTTTCGCAATAAATTCAAATTCATGTTTCCTCAGTTTTGTATATTGGTAATATTCCGCTGAAATGACTATGAGTTCTGAAGAAACCTTCAACTTCATAGTGTTGTACTAGCTGTTTTATGTATACCATCATCCACCACCTTCTTCTTTTCCATTATTTTAATGATTCTACTCCCATGTATACTCAAGTAGTACCTAGTTGAACGTACTAAAAAGGTATATTGCGGCAGCTATGGTCATCAACATCTATTTTTTAATGCTCGGGTAGATATTGCGTCTCCCTAGAATTCACACAGACTGAACGACCTACATATGTGTGGTCAGCTTGTGATAATACATGTGTAGAGGAGCCATAAGGCTGTAAGGGCAGTAAAATAATCATCATCATGGCTTATTCACTAGTGGCGGAGTGTTTGCCGCCCTTTTGGGCTCTCTGATTCATTTGTTGCGGAAAATCAGTCCGCTGTTGTCTTTTATTATTATAGCAGCGTGTGTAACTTGGCCCTATCTACCATTTTCCTCCATTCTTTCCGGTCCTTACAACGCTCCTTCCAATTGTAGATTCTCAGCTTCTTTAAGTCTCCTAAGACTTAATCTCTCTATCTTGTTTTGGGTCTTCCCTTTGGTCTCTTTGTTGTTGGTCTCCAGTCAGTTATTCGCTTTAGCGTAGAGTCTGGGTTAGCTCTTTCTGTGTGTCCCAGCCACCTGAGCCTTTCCGCCTTCACGAACTTGATTATGTCTTCACCCTGGATGACTTCTTTAATTTCTTCATTGGTTAATCTTCTAAATTCGTCTACACTTATCCTCACAGGTCCCATTATTCGTCGAATTATCTTTCTCTCTAAGATTTCTAACCTCATTTCATCTTTTTGTGTTAGGCACATCGTTTCTGCACCGTAGGTGATCACTGGCCTGATTGTAGTCTTGTAAATTTTTAATTTGGTTGTCTTACTAATGTGTTTGTCTTTCAAGAATTTTTGGTAGTTCCAGTAGGTTTTATTACCCAGTAGGATGCGTTCATTTATTCCATCCGTTCTATCGTTTCTGCCATTCACCATCACTCCCAAGTATTTGAAACGGTGTACTCTTTCAAATGTATATGCACCAAGCTTAATTTCTTTCTCGATGTTCGTATTCTCTCTTGAGCACTTCAGGTATTTTGTTTTGCTTTGGTTTATTACTAGCCCTCTCTTCTTTGCTGCTTTATCTAGTATTAATATTATATTCCAGGGCAGTAAAATGAAACGCGAAAATGGGTCCCACGGTGAGTGTAGTGAATGGCCAGACTGAGCTGTAAAATATCGCTCAACAACATAGTAACATAGGATAGGACCCATTTTTCGCGCTTCATTTTATTACCCTTACACCGCCGTAAATTGTCGTTTGTCTGGCCGTAGCCTAAAGGCCAATTTCTCATAATATAATATTATCTCATATTCTCATAATAATATGATATTATCGAGTTTAACTCCAGTTTAACCTGAAATTTTAGTGAACGTCAATTTAAAGTCAAAATCGTCTTTCTCAATTCACGTTCAACCGATGGCAGTTTAAACTTGAACGGTGGAATTCGGCCGTTCAAAAATTTCAGAATCCAGTTCAGTAGTCGAGGAAATGAAGCTGGAAAAATGGCAAAACCTCGCAGTTTTTTCGTCCAGCATCGATTTGTACAAAAATTTGGGATTAGGCTCATTTCACCCTCTAGTTCATTTTCTATATTGAGCTGTTGTACGCTTTTGGTTTTTTAAGGGTGAAAACCACCCCTAATTGTAAAAAATTATAAAATAACATTTTAAACTTTAATATTGTCAACATTTGCTTCTTATTAGTTACATAATGATTTTTTTGTGCTTTAAGATATAATATCACAATATTTCAACCCTTAAAACCACCCTTGTTGGAGCTATATATGAAAAGTTTACTTATCCTAAAAGAATAATTTCGGCTTGCATCAATTTACATAAAAATTTGGGGTTAGGATCATCTTACCCTGTAACTTCATATTCTATATCATGCTCAAGGGTGTTGATTATTTTTAGGGGTGTAAACTACCCTTATTGTCAAAAATTATATAAACACATTGTAAACTTTAATATAGGTAAAATTTGGTTTTGACTGGTTAAATAATGATTGTCTTATGCTTTAGGATATAATATCATAATATTTTAACCCTTAAAAACCACCCTTAATAACATTGCAATTTTGTAAGTAGACAATTTAATAGATCTATACAGAAAAAAAAGTAGAATTAAAGAATTACAAAAACATTTATTTACACAAAAATACGAATTTACAAATATATAAAAATACACATACAAATAGTTTTTTAGTCATCCAGTATACGAATGGGCTCTGATGTATTATAAAGGTACATTGAAATTGAGAGCATAAGGGGACTATTCGAATTTTTCGAAAAAAAAAATAGTTTTATAAACATAGCTCCTTCATTTTTGGCGGTAAAAAGTTTTTTTAATAATAGTTTTGTAGGATTTTTAAAGAGTAATAAGACTGTGTAAATTAAATTCCGTAAGATCCCTTAATTTTTAATCGAGGTGGGTTTAAAAGGCTCGAATAAGAGGATGTTTGCTCGTAAATAGATGTTTTAAACAGCTATATCTAGCTAACTGTTCACTATAATGAAAATCTATGCATAAGGAAGTTTTAGCTATTAAAAAAGCTACAATTTAGTAGTCTATAATTTTTTTCGTATCTCCAGTATTTTCGGCGATATTTTGAAGAAAATGATAAAAAATGCAAAATTGCAAAAAAATCAATTTTTCTTTAAACTCCAATTTTTCTAAAATTAGGCCTTTTTAATAGGTCAAACTTCTTGGGTGTATTGATAATATAAACATAAAAGCAATTACAGAAAGGCGAAGACCAACTTTTAGTTACAAGGGTAGTTAGGGGGTTGTATTCACTGTTTTCTTCGTAGAGAAAAACAGGTACCGACATTTTTTTATCATAAGTTGCTCCATTTTTGTGCTAGAAACTTTTTATTATTTTTTTTGAAAGATCTTATTGTATGCTTGAAAAAATATTATGTAAGTTTTCCTGGAAAAATGCAAAGTTTTCCCGTTATTTGGCATTGCTTATTTCAAATTATGCATTTGACGAAAAAAGCTAACTTTTAACAAGCCGTATCTCGGTTTGTATTGGTCGTAAAAATATTATAGAAAAACAGTTTCGTTTGTGTCACTAAAAGATACAATTTTGATATTTACAGTTTTTTTGATTAAATGCATATTTTTCGAGTTATTCTCAAAACATCCTCTAAAAAAGTCGATTTTTCCGCCGAAAAACTGTTACATTCAACCACGAATAACTCGAAAAATATTAGTTTTACAAAGAAAATGTAAAAAACATTTTTATCTTAAAATTACTTTTTACGTCGATTTACATGGTTAAAATGTAATAAAAAATTCCCACCCCCGAGATGGGGTGGCAACTACCCCCAAGGTTTTAGCGTACAGCGGCATGATATAGAAAATTATCCTTGGACTATTCTCTACCTTCTGTGAAAATTTCAAGTAAATCCATGCTGGACGAAAAAATTGCGAGCCAAAATGCTTCATTTCCTCGACTACAGATGATTTCATGGATTACGCATGCGTTGTATTAACACGAAACGCTTTCATAGTATAAATTTAATATAACATATTTTATTATATTAAGCCTAACGATAAAAGATAACATTACTTTTGTTTTTAAAACATTTATTTAAAATTAGTAAAATGACTATTTGACTATAAATATTTAAATTTAACTTTATTCAAAAACAGCATAAAAAAGGTAGTTCAAAATGGCGACAGCTTTTTACCTTTTGACATCTATTGGCATTTCTCGAAAGCTGTAGAACGTGAACTGACATAAACGTGCAATGAGAAATGCATTCCAAACAAAACCGAAGTTCACCGATAAACCTGGTTCAACTGAACCATAGATTAACGCAGATATGAGAAATCGACCCTAAAAGGAACATTTTCGAACACAAATCTGCAAAGAAACCGATTTTTCATGCGGGAGCGGCCTCATAACATGGACTATATCGTCATTCCCGTTTCGCGTCCCTTTCAATGTCGATTGAGGTCAGAACCTTGGTGCTCTGGAGGATCCTTGACCCGTAAACTTTTTACGAGCTTTGGAAAGATGGCGAATTGGGAAATCTCGGTGGAAATAAAAAAAATTGAAGATGTGATTTAGAGCCCCAATTTTTCACGGAGAATATTGGCGCACGTTTACACTGACACACATGAAATACGAGATGTGGAAAAGTAGAAATAAACTTTCCTCGCAAAAGATACAAGAAGTAATAAAGTGAAATTGTTTTGGGGATATTAATTACTAACATTAGTATTATTGTATGGTGTGGTGTCACGAAAGTTATAATAAACTTATAGTCCTTGGACCCACATATAAACTAATTATTTATAACCACACCGTCGAAACTTTTTGTACTTGTTATTTGGGTGGAGTGTGGAGTCGGACTTTAGAGCTTGGCGCATTATGGTAGTGGGGCGATTGTCTGTCAAGCTGTCACGAAATTGTCAATTTTATGCAAGGAAAAAATTTATAACCACATTGGTCATTTTATTTTAATCAATGGTTTTTAGCATATACGCTCTGAGCTTCGCTGGTGTCGCTCCTAGCGGTTGTTAATTCAACTTTTACCGGTAATTTTTAAATTTATTATTTAATTGTTATCGCTTAATATTTACAACGCAAAAAGTAATTAAATTGTAATCGATTTTTTTAAGATTTTGCTAATCATTTTGGCGTTCTATTGATAAAATATGAATTTCTTACTTCGGATACTTTCACAATTATCGTGTAGATGGCGCTAAGATTAATTTATAATTACATATTACGGAACATTAAAAAAACTTAAATTCAGTATTTAAGACGCAAGTATATTTAAGGTAAAAATATATACCACAGCTTTGACCAACTAATATTTTTTATAATTAATGTTTTTAATTTTAATTTTAAATTAATCACTTTGACATTTATGTGAAATTTCCGGTAAACGTTTACAGACTTGCCACTACTGGCGCTCGCGAATTTGTAAATATCCCCTCTACGTACGAGCTCACAGCGTATAAACAGAGAAAACAATTTTGTCGGACAAAAATATTGGACCATATGACGCGTCGGACACGCTAAATATGTCAAATTTATGAAAATAATAAATTTATTACCACATCGCTAATATTAACAGAATCTACCACAAAACATTTTTACAATAATGTGGTAACCTTGTCGGACAATTTTCACGGGGCTTACGCGCAGTCGGATGCGCCGAAGATGTCAATTTCCTGGAATTTTTTGATTTACAACCATTTTTCCGACATAAACAGGAGGTAATAAGTAATTATATTCTAAATAAAAAAATGTAAGTGTCCGACAAAAATATTGGGGCAAATCGACAGTCGGACAAAATATTTAATTTTTATTAGTAAACTATACTTTTAAACTATGCTGGGTTCGTGAATCCTTTATCTTTACAACCATTTTTCCGACAAAAGTAGAAGGTTCTAAATAATTATATTCTTAAACAAAAAATGTAATTATCTGACAAAAAAGTTTGGTTCAAACGAACAGAAAACTTAATTCTTTTAGTTTATCGACGCCCTTAAGAGTAGGTGTCAAAATATTTTTTAAAACAGTTTTTCTCGGTTATTTTTGAATCTATTTAGATGAAAATTGGTACACACACTAAGTACAACATTTAAAAGGGCGTGAAGTATAGTTGTACCCAAAATTTTCCAAAAAAATTTCCGACAAGAGGCAAAATGTTGGAAAAATTTTGATCTGAAACTTTGTGTACATACTCCTTGAATAATGACAAACATCGTTCTGTAATTTCTTTTCTCGAATTAAAAAAAATTCCGACAAAAGGAAAAATTTTGGAAAATTTTTTGAAAATTTTGGACCCATTATTTTTGTTCGACAAGTGATCCAATATGCATTACACATGTAAAAAACAGTACAAAATAAAAATGACATCTGTGGTAGGTACTAAATAAAAAAATTCCAGGAAATTGACATCTTCGGCGCATCCGACTGCGCATATGCACCGTGAAAATTGTCCGACAAGTTTACCACATTATTGTAAAAATGTTTTATGGTAGATTCTGTTAAAATTAGCCATGTGGTAATATATTTATTATTTTCATAAATTTGACATATTGTTTTCCGATCATGTTTACATGATAAAAACCATTGATTAAAATAAAAATGACCAATGTGGTCATAAATTTTTTTCTTGCATAAAATTGACAACTTCGTCACAGCTTGACAGACAAACGCTCCACTACCATAATGCGCCAAGCTCCAAATTTGTCCGACTCCACCCAAATAACCAGTACAAAAAATTTCGACGGTGTGGTCATAAATAATAATTTTATATGTGGGCCCAAGGACTATTACAAATGTATCGATCAAAAGGGATATTTTTGGGATAAGTATTTTTTTATTGAATACTATTAGACTTTTATTGCGATATGTTTTATGTAAGCTAGGACAAGTAATCCCCGGACAAATAATCCCGGACAAAAAATCCATACAAAAAATCCCGGACAAATAATCCCCACAAATTTTTTTGGACAAAATATCCCCACAAAAAATCACGGACAAAAAATTCCCAAGAAATATTTGCTGTCGAATAGTTCTCTTGTGGGGATTATTTGTCCGGGCTTTTTTGTGGGGATTTTTTGTCAGGGGATTTTTTGTCCAGGGATAATTTGTGGGGATTTTTTGTCCGGGATTATTTGTCCGGACTCCGTTTTATGACGTATCATCGCCGGATAATAAGCTAGGAGGTTATTAGAACAAATAATTTTTCCCCATCTTCTTTTTATCTGCTTCCTCCCTATAGTTCTTCGCTTCGGTTTGTACTATTATTTGGTTAGTTTAAAAAAATAGATGGAAGTGGATTCTGGAATGGCAGCCAACATAAGAGGCATATCGAAGCAGAGAACGACCACCGACGAAAGACTAGATGGACGGATGATATAAAGCACATCACCACAAATTGGATGCAAGAAGTTTAAGACAGAGATAGGTGGAAAATTTTAAGAGACGTTGACGTTTAGCAGTGGACAAATATAGGCTACTGATTCATTGCCGTCATTATTGTATAAGCTGTTTTGGAAGATAAATAAAAAATGTTAGGACCATAGATCATATATAAGAACTAACCGAAAATTCAAACGAATACATTGTAAAAGTCTGGACACTTTGGTAGATTACGAAAAGGTTGACTCGCATATATACTTAGGATTTAGGATAAAAAATCTAACTACCGAAGCTACATCTAAATTAAATAAAGGATGTATTTAAATCAAACTTACCAAATACTTTAAAGGAGAAACCCTTCAATCAGTACGTATTGCCTGCCGGCTTTGACATATGGAATTGAAACATGGGCTTTTAACAACAGCAAAACTTCAAGCGATTCAGAAAGCTATGGAATGAAGAATGCTCAACATTAACCTCAGCGATCGCAAATCCAACGAAGAAATAAGAAGACGATCAAATGTAACAGATGTGATCCAGAAGGTTGCCATATTAAAATGGAACTGGGCAGGACACATAGGAAGAATGGAAGACAACTGTTGGACGGAGCAAATTCTTTAATGGCGACCAAGAACACGTAAGCGAAGTAGAGACAGACCTCAAACAACCAAATGGGCAGATTACATCAAGCGAATGGCTGATCACGAATGGATGCAAAAAACAGCAAACAGATATGAATGGATACACCAAGCAGATGGAATAGCTGGTGGTAGTGAAATTTCTGCAGGTTAAATTCTAAAGTATCACTTAACTTCAGTTTCGCTTATTCTGTTTTAGGTCTGGATCCCGCGTATGAAAAAAAAAGTTGATTAATAGCAAGCTGAAAATTTGTTAATAGCTTAAGGGTGTCTAGTCGGACAAACTTGGATATATAGGAACACTGGAACAGGGAAAGTTTTAATTGTGGAACAGGTTAACAATTTGTAACGGTCAGACCACGAAAACGTCATATGTATTTTGTCCGACAGAACTTCCAATTGATTTGTTACCCTTTCATTAAACTCTCATGCAAAAATCAGGCTGCTATTTATCACCAAATGGGAAGTATAATGAGTGGAACACGTAGAATATGTCAAATGACAGGAATTATGACAGGTGATAAATAGCAGTCTGATTTTTGTCGGACAAAATACATGTGACGTTTTCGTGGTCTGACCGTTACAAATTTTTAACCTGTTCCACAATTAAAACTTCCCTTCCAGTGTTCCCATATATCAAAGTTTGTCCGAATAGACACCCTTAAGCTATTAACAAATTTTCAGCTTGCTATTAATCAACTTTTTTTTCATACGCGGGATCCAGACCAATTTCTTGTTTCAAAGAAATGTGTCTTTGTAAAGAAAGAAAAGCGTTTCAAGTGAGGACGTTGCGATGAAATTTGCGCTTATCTTCGTCTACTCTTACCTCTTTGTTCTGTTACAGTTTTATAATTTAAAGTGTGGCTTAAATTTATCAATAATTTATTAAAATCCACGAGGAAAATAAACTTCCTGTAGCTGGCTGTATACCATAAATCACAAAAATACCAAATTTCTTGTAAAAGGTATATATTAAAATACCCTAAATAAGGGTCACAATACAAAACGTTTTCGGATTAAGGAATCCATCATCAGTGTTTAAAAGCCCTAAAATTGAGTATAACCTAATTAAATGGGATACAAGTTAAAATTGACAGAGGTTTTCAAGAACAAGAGGCCATACTTACAAATTTTGCATGCCTGAGCCACCAAAATGTATAGGGTAAAAACCCTTTAAATGTAAATAATAAAGATATTTTACATATTTATATAAAATTCATCGGATGTTATAGATAAACCTGGATGTTACCCAAGGCAACACAGAACTCTCCCCACGTGGTTGGAACTTTTTTTGGAGAAAACCTCACATATTGGATTTCAATGGCCAACTGACAAGTGAATTCAAGAGCAACCCAAAATGACATCAAGAACTGTCAATGTAACCTAGTTGTAATATTACTTCAGCCACAACGTTAAATATTAATTTAAATGTTTTAAGATAAAAAACAGTATCAAATTTACAAATAATAAAAAGAGTAAATTTACAAATAATAAAACATCGTAGTGGTGTGTATAGATTACAATGTTCTGATTGTGACGCTACATATATAGGTAGGACCTGTAGATCCCTATCTTCACGCTCCTTAGAGCACACCAAAAGAGAAAACACTTCTACTTTCTCACAACATCTTGTAAAAAACAAACATGCCCTTAATATCCCAGAAGATGTCTCGTTATTACATAATATTTCACAAAAAAAACTTCCTAAAATTGGACCTGTATGAAGACTTAGAAATAGTTAAAGAGAAGCAGAGAAGTCCTAATTGTGTCAATCGCCATGTGTCATTTAACCGAGATTTTCAACCCCTACACCGTCAACTTTTTTCATAAACCACATCAGATACAATTTCCTCTTCTTTGCTACACCATTCATGACTACCACATACATCTATTTCACTCCCAATTGTCGATAAGCAACATCTTACTTTAACTCTCTAATATTTATTTGTACCTCATCCTCTTACATCCTCATTATTTCACACCAGCTTTAATTTTCCAAAATTTAGCTCCTACATCACATATACAACCACATCCATCAGAATTAAGTCTCATTCCAGCCACCTGTCTTCTTAGCCTCATCTCATAGCTTATAGATTAGATAACTCTTATTTCATAACAACACACTACACATCTTCCATGGTCCAATATCACAACATACTCTGTCAGACTTCTCATACTGTCCTACTCCCCCCCCCCATATTTTACAATCATTTCATTTTTAACCAATTTGATGTCAGGTCTCTGGAGGACTCAGTTTCATCAAGTTACTTTAGTCTCATTTTCAATCAGATAAAAACAAAACAGTATGTTTACAATTATCATATCACTTTTTCTATCATTATACAATTTATGTTGGGTTGACTACCAAGAAAGTTATCAGTCATTAAACAATTATCATTTCATCAATACTCTTAAAATCGTACACATATGTACACATTACATACTATTTTGTGTTCCTAGTATAAGGCCTTTACCATTATTTGTCTAATCGTATTGAGAATTTCATACCACTAATACAACACCTTTTGGTATTGTTGACTGCATAACTTCCTGTAACGTAAACATTTCATTTCCCTATTTTGAATACTTAATTAATGCATTATTTTAAGGAAAAAAATCTCTCATATTTTGTGAACATCTTTTATTTTTATTATTTGTAAATTTGATACTGTTTTTTATCTTAAAACATTTAAATTAATCTTTAACGTTGTGGCTGAAGTAATATTACAACTAGGTTACATTGACAGTTCTTGATGTCATTTTGGGTTGCTCTTGAATTCACTTGTCAGTTGGCCATTGAAATCCAATATGTGAGGTTTTGTCCAAAAAAAGTTCCAACCACGTGGGGAGAGTCCTGTGTTGCCCTGGGTAACATCCAGGTTTATCTATAACATCCGATGAATTTTATATAAATATGTACAATATCTTTATTATTTACATTTAAAGGGTTTTTACCCTATACATTTTGGTGGCTCAGGCATGCAAAATTTGTAAGTATGGCCTCTTGTTCTTGAAAACCTCTGTCAATTTTAACTTTTATCTCATTTAATTAGGTTATACTTAATTTTAGGGCTTTTAAACACTGATGATGGATTCCTTAATCCGAAAACGTTTTGTATTGTGACCCTTATTTAGGGTATTTTAATATATACTTTTTACAAGAAACTTGGTATTTTTTTAATAATTTATTATTAATAAAGTCCTTGAAGAGCACGCACCCTCAGAAAATTTGGATCAGTAATGTCTAAAAATCTTAAAACTTGCGACACACACACAGAGAGTGTAAACGTATTTATTGATTGTTGGATTTTTCTTAGTGTTTTGAGAGCAAATCTCGAACGAATTCTTATCTTTCATGCCCAAATAGATTTCTAAAGCAGCTAGAAAGCATTGGGGTGTTGACTAATTCATATTTTGAAATTGGTTGAACCAAATTTAACGCTTAAATAATTTACAAAGTGAACTGCTGAAATTTAATTTAAAAAAATGTGTAAGAAATATAAAGACTGAGTTTCACAGGAAATTTTTTCTAGTAGATAACAAATTATAATAATGTAGCTTCATTATAGGGTTGGGGATGGGTCTACGGGTCTATAAAGTGTTGCCAAGGTACCATTGTACTTTGTATCATTGTACCAAAAATCTAAGAAATACTCACTGATTTCTGGTGAAGGAGTCAGATTCCAATGTAGATACATCGCTCAAGCAAGCAAGCAATGGAAATGAACCCAGCCTGATGAGACTTGCACATCTCTATAATGGCATTCGGTATACAATTCATTGCATTGAACTTGGCAATTCGCAGTTGATCAAGATGGTAGTTTGAGATTTAGGGTAGGGTCTCGTAATGTACATGGAAAATATCCGCTAATATCGGCTTCAAGCCTTTATAATTTTATGACTTAAGAATGTAAATTGAATTATACATACATATAACCATTGTTTGGTTTTGGGACTATCTTGCATGTACAAGAGTTCACTGATGATGGACTGATAAGTCAGAAAACGTTCGTTCTGAAAAAATTTATGTAGTCCATTTGGATTTTTAAGGGTTTTAATTAAATTTTACCTACTACTAATTTACGAAAAGGATGTCAAAAGGAGATGGAGAAAGTATTTTGACAGTTTATTAAATGAAGAATTTGACAGACAGCCTGTGGAGTTAACGGAGACAGTTACAGCAATGGTTACCAGACTAACAAACGAGGAAGTGGCTCAAGCGCTTCAAAAAATAAAGAAAGGAAAAGCAGTCGGACCCGATGACATTCCTGGGGAAGTATGGAGAGCATTTGGAGAGACAGGAACAAGGTGGCTAGCAGGTTTATTTAATAGAATTATGGAAGTTGGACAAATGCCAGACGAATGGAGAAGCAGTATACTAGTTCCTGTCTACAAATACAACAATGTACAAACTACAGGGCTATAAAACTACTTAGCCACACCATGAAAATATGGGAGAGAGTAACTGATAGACGGATACGTGAAGAAACCGAAATATCCGATAATCAATTTGGCTTTATGCAGGGCAGATCAACAACAGATGCAATTTTCATTGTAAGGCAATTGATGGAAAAATACAGGAATAAAGAGACCAACACTCATATGGTATTCATTGATCTTGAGAAAGCATATGATAGAGTTCCTCGAGAGATTCTGTGGTGGGTACTCAATAAGAAAGGAGTCCCTGGTGAATATGTAAAGATTGTGAGAGATATGCATGAGGGAGTAACGACTAGTGTTAGGACAGGTGTGGGAGAGACTGATAAATTTCAGGTGAAAGTAGGATTGCACCAAGGCTCGGTACAGAATAGCATTCCATGGTGCCTCATGTATGCTGATGATGTAGTATTAGTAGGAAATAGTGAGAGAGACTTAGAACAAAAACTGGAACAGTGGAGACAAGCTCTGGAGGGAAAAGGTTTGAAACTTAGTAGCTGAATGAATGGAGGGGCTAACAATGAAGCTAAAGGGAAAATTCTATAAAACAGCCATAAGACCGGCTATGATGTACGGAACTGAATTTTGGGCAGTGGAAAAGAAAGAGGAACAACGAATGCATGTGGCGGAAATGAGAATGCTTAGATGGATGAGTGGAGTAACAAAGAAGGATAAAATTAGAAATAAGTATATTAGGGAAGTCTAGGTGTGGCACCAATTGATGCCAAAATGAGAGAGCATAGGTTAAGATGGTTTGGTCATGTTCAGCGTAGAGACGGTAATCGCCCAATACGAAGAATAGCTGAAGCGCAGAAGGAGTAGGAGAGGAAGACCAAAGAAGACCTGGGGGGGAGACGATAAGGCAGGACATGTTGGTAAAGGGGATTAACATTGATATGACCCAAGATAGAATTGGGTGGAGAAATGCAATTAGGGAAGCGACCCCGCATAGGTATAAGGCAAAGAGAATGATGATGATGATGATGACTAAAAAGTTTTTTACTTAGATGTTGAGAGTTTTTTCTTTATCCTTGTTTTGGGGCAAAAAATATTCACTTAAAACATCTCTAAAAATTTATCTGATTTTCCGATTTCTCATATTATTTACGGAAATGAAAAGATACTAAACGTGGGAAGTTTTTTCAAATTATCGTCTTGTGTATAAAAATATTAAATTTGTTTTGATGGATGTTATGCATCAGTAAATAAGGGAAATAAAGGCCCACGTGCCGACAGGAAACTAATTACGATGTTCTTTCATTGAAATGAAACTGTGCGTTGTTTGCTGTTTCGTCACTAGCCCTTTAAATAGCTTTGGGGTTTTATTTCTCCGGAAATATTTTATAGTCCAGCGTCATTGTAGATATAAAATCGTAAAATAGGATATGAGTTTGTTAGTAGAAAGACGTTGATTCAAATGTGACCAATAAATTCAGTCGAATCCGCTTATTAGAATACCGGTGATCAGTGGTGGATTTAGGGGGGGCTAGAGGTGCTGTAGCACCGGGCCCCCAGGTTGAAGGGGCCCCCAGAAGACCTACACATTTGTCTAAAATTACGTATTTGGCATTCTGACGCGCCGTCGTACTTACCCTACCAAACTCCTCTTATTTGTTGTAAAAATTACTTTGAAATTATTGTTGTATTGACAATTTCATATAATCTTTTTTCTGAGAGAAAAGGAAAGGAGCACCCGGTAACCACCCTTTTATGATATGACATAAATGGCAACAGATTAGCAGGTATACTTTTACATCTCCTTTTCGGAAATCTTACAATACAATGCTTTTAAATCGCTCTGAAAGTTAAAGGTGTTTGACAAAAATAGATGTCTTTCAATGGGTGCCATAAAGTTAAGAAATGAAATATAAAATATACCTACTTTGCCGTTTAAGCTTAACAACAAGTAAAGCTTTTGTTTACAACCAAGTAAAGTACCTGAAGAACGTCAAAGACGACAATTAGTAATTCATACCTACTTGTGTTGGCGTTAGCTTTTAGTCATTTATCATTAGATTGTGAATCGTGAGTTGATGCTGGTGAATTTTATTTATTCGGTTCGGATTAATTTTTAGTTCTAGTGTTTGTGAGTGCTAATTAATATTGTTTAAATACATTACGTTTATACTCTTGTAACTACCTATAATGTCACTTAAGCAGCATAAAAGCGGAGCCGCTAAGCGAAAGGTGAGTTTATTTACTTAATTTATATTAGCGCAACTTTTAGCCTAATCAAATAAAAAAACATAATTTAATTCCGAACAGTTTTTGTCCTTTTTGAAAACAAAGTTTGGGCAAAATAAAAAGATATTTTTGAAAAAGGATACGCTTCAGATGACGGCACAATTATTTCAACAAGGAAAAGCAGGTAAATTTTTCTTATAAATTGGTTTTTTAAACTTTAACCTAAATTAATGATTACATAGAGGTTTTTACAATTTTTCTTTAAAAACCTAATGGGACAACCTTTAATTTGAGACTTTGTAAGTTCGTTTTCATGCGTAATTTATTTAAATAATTAACAATAAACACTGAATAATTGGTTTTTAAAAATAGGGTAATAGTCGGTAATACACACAGAAAAATGCTTTTACAGCCTTTCAAGTTGCAATGTGCACGAAAAGTTGTCTTATGTTTTACATGTATTGAAATTTTATTTGATTGGTATATTTAAAGAATAAAAGGATTAAGTAAATTTAATGTTTTTGTTGTGACTCATTGTAACATTGTATGATTTAATAAAAATATATGCTTCAAAACAATCGATCAAAAAGCAGTCAATTTACATCGGGGTTCGAATCTGTCTATGCAATTTTAATTTTTTTCAGGCAAAAGAAGAAAAACTTAGCAGAGTTCAAAAGTTACCGAAATTGACCATGTTTTTTAAGAACCAAGGAGAAAACAACGCCAAACCTCTGTTAATTACGCACGATGACAAGGAAATAAATGATTCAATTGATGTTGCAAACCCCATTTGACAGAAAAAGATGAGTTGAGTGAAAATTCTAGCAATTCTAACAAAGTAACACCTAAAGACGTGTTGGATATTATTATCGAAAAAGACCTTGTTTCAGTGTTTTCAAATACCTATATTGTTTTAAGAATATATTTAACTATACCTATCACGAACTGCGAATCCGAAAGATCATTTTCAAAATTAAGCTTTATTAAAAATAAATTAAGGTCATCAATGGGCGAGAACATATTAGTTTCGTTATCGATCTGCTCTATTGAGAATGACGTATTGGGGGAAATTGATTTTGAAAGTGTCATAAAAGCATTGTTGAAAATAAACAAAGAAAAAAAGCGTTACCTTGTCTTAGCCTTGTATCTTCTGCAAAATTTTAAATGAAGTGAAGTTTATATTGTTTTAATTTTTAAAGTGCCTTGTCAAAAAAGAGTTGGGTAGGGCCCTCTACAAGAATTAGCACCGGGCCCACTAATGAATAAATCCGCCCCTGCCGGTGATAGGAATATCCCGGAGTAAGGTATACAAATTTGAGGTCCCGAAACATTTGTCTGATTTATTGGGATCTCTCAGGTAATAAATACTTTATTACTTTGTTATGAGCACCAATTCGAACCTTCCCCTAAACATTCACAGCTCAAAAAATACTTTTTCATTTGTCTAAATTTCTATAGCCCACCTACTTCGCTAATAATTCTTATTACAGACAGTTTATTTCGAATTCGCCAAGAGCAGAGACCTACGTGTTTGCCAACCAATTGAATCATGGCAGCGTTACTTGTGTCAGACATATAGCTCTATACTTTCCCTAATTGTTTCTGTCCTTTCTTATATATTTGTAGAATTAATTATTATCCCAATTCTTTGGTATTTTAGTTACTTCAATGATTCATTACAAATGATCCAGAACCAGTATATGGCTTCCTCTCCCATCCAGTTCATCATTTCTGGTTCAATTCCATCTCTTCCGCCAGTATTATCATGTTCTCTTCTTCCATTGAGCTTGATGTGTCATTTGAATACAGGCTTGTGTTTGTGTCTTCTTCTAGTTTAAATTTTCAAGTTTAGTACACTTTTCACACGTTCAACTTTTCGTATGGTTTATTTTGTATCTTTCTATTTTTATATTTTATGCCTGTTTTATGCCGTATATTTGGCCCTCTTTATGCTTTGATCTTATTCCTTGGCCCTCTCTATGCTTGGATCCTTTATTTGGACGTATCTTTTTCATGCTTACTCTTTATCACATTTACAGCCACTCTTACTGGGTTTCTACACCATATGGTTCATGTTTGGTTTTCATTATTTTCTTATTTTCTGGTTTATTTTCTTTTTCAAAAAGATTGCTGGAAAAAGCGGAGATGAAAACCCTTCGATGGTAAGAATCTATGGGACAGAGCTAGAAGTACAGATATACGACGGAGATGCAACTTGGAAAACATTAATAACTGGGTAAGAAACAGAAGAGTAGAATGGAACGGTCACATAAGCCGAATGACAACAAATAGAGTAGTAAGGACAGCGAAAGACGTTTCCCAATAGGAAGACGATCAGTGGGAAGACCACGAAAGCGATGGAATGACAACTTACTAGAGGCACATTGAAAAACAGAGTCATTTTTATACAAAAATTATTTTCTTTTTTCCATAATTTCCATATTTCCAAATACCACAGGATTCTTTAACTGATTCGTATAGTACTTCCTTTGACTGTTTCCACTTTTCATCTAGCGAGCCCTATTTTTGAACCTTATTTATTTTATTTGTCTTGTTTATTTTATTTTGGTAGATGTTCCTAGATTTTTTAAAACGTTTTTATATACTTGGCTTGGTTGTTGTTACGGTCTCCGCAAATTGTGTAATTCATTTTAAAATTAGTTTTATTCTACCTAAGTTCCTGAAATTTTCAGAATAGCTCTGAACTAGCTAACGATGCAATATTTAACTGCTAATATACAGGGTGATGGATTGGTGGGGTAAAGCTCCGTATATCCGTTATTGTAATGGATAGCGATAAAAGTTAATAACAAAAATTGTAGCCAACTTTGAGCTTCACATTACAAAATTACTTAGAATGTTACAGGGAATGGAACACCCTGTATTTTATTTTATATTCGAAATCTTCGTATCTTCTCCATTACCAAAATATAAAGGTTTGGTATGTTATACAGGGTATTTACAAAGTTATAACCAATTTTATATGAAAATCGTAACAAGTTTAACTCCCTGTATAAATAAAAATAAGGGCAACGGCAAATGCTTATTGATGCAATATTGTTTTTATTTATTGTCAAAATTTTCATAAATGATCGATACCGCGAATTTTCTTTATATTGAATACAGGGTGAGTCAAAACGCAAGTACATTATTTTCTCAGTAATTTTAAATGAAATACCCTGTATTATATATCACTATCGAAAAGTACCATTACCGTACTTTAATTTTTATACAACATTCCCTATGTCTAAATTTATTAGTTTTCGAGATATTTTCATTTTTCAGAGTAAATTATTAATTACGGGTCTAAATACATATTTCCAAATTTTAGGTAAGCCATGACTGAATTGTCTAAAACTGACAATTTACGATTCCTGATTATCAATCTGTAATCAAAGTTGACCACAATACGGAGCTTTACCCCACTAATCAATCACCCTGTATGGATATATCAATTTTTTTTATTTCAACCTATTTTAAAAATGTGACTAATATTTTAAAATAAATCGATATCTACAAATTAATGGTGGGTCAGTGGCATTAGACTGCAGACCGAGAATTCCCTAGTTCGAACAGGGCTGTTGCGTATCTTTTTATAATTCTTATAATAAATAATTAAAAGTTGATATACTTAAAATTTATATTTTATTATAAGTTAATTATTGTAATATGTACAGGGTGTCTGCGTAACTTGGAACCATATGGGAAACTTTTTTAATATCAATTTTACGAAAAAAAGTCATTTATAAAGTGCTCTGAATAGTCTAAAACCTAAGATGCAATCATCAGATATCAAATTTTGTCAACAGTATACGAGGTATGTCAAAAAATATGAATTTCGCTCAAGAGCAAACTACCTTTATATTTCAAAATATCAAAAAATTTTATTATGAAAAGTTATTTGTAATTAAAAACCATATTCAAATATTCAATAACAGCCTTCTATTTGAAAAAAAAAATTCTGAAATTTTCCTAAATTACCGATTCCGAACATCATTTTTATTTATTAGACATGTAATAACTCTTTTATTAATAATTTTAGGAAAAAAGTTATTGTTCATAAAAATCTGTGCATGGTCTAAACCTCAAGATGCAACTATCAGTTATCCAAGTTTGTTAATTTTATACGACGTATGTCAAATAATATGAATTTAGTTTGTTAATTTTATACGAGGTGTGTCAAATAATATGAATTTAGAAAGAATTCTTTCTAAATTCATATTAGTTGACACACCTCGTATAAAATTAACAAACTTGGATAACTGATGATTGCATCTGGAGGTTTAGACCATGCACAGATTTTTATGAAGAATAACTTTTTTCCTAAAATTATTAATAAAAGAGTTATTACATGTCTAATAAATAAAAATGATGATCGGAATCGGTAATTTAGGAAAAGTTCAGATTTTTTTTTCAAGTAGAAGGCTGTTATTGCACATTTGAATATGGTTTTTAATTACAAATAACTTTTCATAATAAAATTTTTTGATATTTTGAAATATAAAGGTAGTTTGCTCTTGAGCGAAATTCATATTTTTTGACATACCTCGTATACTGTTGACAAAATTTAATATCTGATGATTGCATCTTAGGTTTTAGACTATGCAAAGCACTTTATAAAGAATGACTTTTTTTCGTAAAAATGATATTAAAAAAGTTTCCCATATGGTTCCAAGTTACGCAGACACCCTGTATATACCATATATAAACAACCGTGCTATTATCAAAAGTACTTTTTTATAATAGTGTAATTTTTGGAATTACCATTTTAACAGTTAATACACCTACTAAAAATTCATATTTTATTCTTTCGAAACATGTTGTGTCCTGTATATAACAAAACCATGTTATTATAAAAAGTACTTTTTGTTATAGTGTAATTTTTGGAATTTTAATCATTTTATATCGTCAAATTGTTTTATATTCTCTCATATAAATAATAAAAACGTTTTATTATAAAAAAGTACTTTTTTATAAAAGTGTAATTATTTAGAGTTTCCTTGTTTATCTTGTTATACTGTATATTCTCTAATTCGATATTTGGTGTTTCTATTTCTATTATTTCCGCTATAAGTAGTCTATGTTGTGTGTTCAAGTTCTGCTTCAATCATTACTTTTACTTCTTTTATCGTCGTTTCTATACCTCTTTTGAATATGTTATGTAAACTATGCCTCTTGCACCCATTTCCTCGACTATAAAGGTGTATCTTTGATTTATTTTTTCTCTTCTATCCTATATTGAAACAAAACTTTAAAATAAAATCTTTTTGGATTTTTATTTATATATTCTGTTAAACATAGAAGTTATTCTGAAGTTTCATAAGTTAAGAAAACACTTTCCAGCTCCCGATCACATCCACATCCAACTCTCAAGTTCGAAACATCAAACGGGGCGTTATCTTCGGCGCAGCGTCGTGACACCGGCGTCAACCCACGCACTGACACGCGCCCTTTTCAAGGTTCTTTGAGGTCAACCCCTTAATGCGATGTCGATGGGACCCGTAGCGAAAGATCCTTGACCGACGGTGTGAATACTGCGAAGGATCCCGACACAGGGATCAACTTAAAAAATGGGAGAGGTCGGGGAGAAGATTTATGTTTTAGTTTGGATTCTTTTAGCGTAAACAACAAATGACTAGGACTAGAGCATTATTTTCTACCATGAATCAAGAGAACAAACGAGGCCGTAACGTTATAAACGTGACATGTTTGTTATTTTTCTTTAAATAATTATTTTATCTCAGTTTTTGTTAATTTTATTCATTTGTTTTACTATTTTTCTTCTAAAAATAGTTGGCGCTTCAACTCTTGTATCAACTAAATATTCTATTTAATTTTTCTTCTCCAATTTCAATCTTGGATCATCCCTAGAAGAAATTTGCAATGGATTGGTGGTCTTCAATGATGAGAGTGACTTCGGATGTTCCTGAACTTCGTAACTTCAGGTCTTTGAGCGCCAACTGGACGTCCATGGGCTATTCGTTGATAGTTTAAGGGTGTCTACACTTATAATATTAGCAGATGCAGTCCATGAGAGGTCCTACTTTCCTATTTCCAATCCTTCCTTTCTGTCGTGGTAGCTTGGTCTGGAGTAACTTTTCCTCCATAGGGTTCAGTTGGGGCACCACATTAGGATTGTGTAGTTGGTGCCCCTTTTGTCGTTTTCCTGGTTACTATTATCTCTATTACATCTCCTTTGGTTGAATGAACCTGGTCATCGCTATTGCCTCTATGTCTCGACCTCTAGTCGTCGATGGTCTCACTTCTTGATGGCTGCTATTGCCTCTGTCTCACTTTTTTGTCGTCAGCTTCGACGCTAGTAGAAACTCGCTTTAACATGGATACTGTCTGAAAGTTCTGGAGCCTCAAGTTAACTTTCCGGTGTGACAACATCAGGTTGACCATATCCCTGCATCTGGTGGACTCATCAACTTGTGGTTGCAGACGCTTTTACATAGCTACTTTTTTGCTCATTAAGACTGCTTTAATTTGGAAGCATCAGTCGATGATGTAGGATGACCAGTGCTGAGGATGAATCCTTACGGCCAGCATATGTTTGTTCTTCGGATAGGTTCATTAAAAGAAGAACTGTTCTTCGTCTTAATTTCGGAAAAAGCTGGTGGTGGAGGCCCATCTGGAGCTTGACTGGTAGAGTTCATAGCCCGGCTGTAGGTGATGGTGCTGGTCTAGTCGTCGACAAAGCCCTGATGGGTACTGCTGGCTGATCTGCAGAGCGATCCAGGAAGGCATCATGGTTACTGAAAGCATCACAGTTGCTGCAGGCATCATGGATAGTGGAGGTTTCACTAAAGAGTGAGGCATCGCTGGGGAGGGAAGTGCCGTAGGTGTGGAGGTACAATATAGAGCCAGGCTGTAGCTTCCAGGGTCTTCGTCTATCTTTGGTTGGATGGATTTCAACTGAGAGAGCATAGTTATTATCGTCATCATCATGGTTTCCAGGGTCGTTGGATTTATGGAATGTTATTGTGGGCCATGTCGCTGGTTCCAATCTTCGTAGCTAGAGTAACGAGAATTCTCTCCAGATGAGTTGTTCATTATATGGACTATAGTTAGGCTAATCCATATTTATTCATCTTTTACTTAAATAAGAGGACAACGAGCCTGAGACCCAGAAAACAGAGTACACATTTTCGAAGGTTTTTGGAGGCATAACCTCATAACCTCAAAAATGGCCAAACAGCTCTTTTTGCCCTTTTAGATTAGGATATCTCAGAAAGCAGAACCAATTTGGAAATTTGGAAAATCAGATTCGGATTCAGCGCACAAAAACCATCTAAACAGTATGTTATTTTGATCGAATATTGGTCCAATTTTGTCGACCTGTGAAATTTTCACTACTTTTTGCAAGTAGCAACTGCAGATTCATAGGCGATAGAAAACCAAACGTCTTTTAAAACCTATATAATTTACAAGATTGTCAAATGAATACAACTTTTTATATTTTGACTACAATTTTTGCGTCGTCCTTATAATAACGCAGATATACACGATTCCGTCTCTGATATCTCCATTTTATCTTTAAATTCAGTGGCGGCCGGTCAGGGTCGGCAGGGTCGGCAGTGCCGACCCATACATTTATAGATATAGATTTTTTAAATATTTGTATCTGTGAAATAAAAAAAAATCTATCAGATAATACAGACTAAATTTTATTCATGGTTTTTAAAAGAATTTGATCAATCCGAGCGTTAAGTGATCCCTGCGCATAACAGACTTCTCAAAAAATGAATGATCCGAGCCATTTATCTGACTTTTCGGCTAGCCGTCCCTAACTCATCCGTAGCTTGACAATTTACACGTAAAACTCAACAAAATAACAAGTCGATGAGCAAGCGAACCTTACTTCTCTCCGTGGGCAATAGCAGATACGGCATGGCAGGTTAAGCGGCAAGTACGGCACATTTCGGTCTGCCGGTCGGTGTTTCATTTGGAAGCATGCATCGGTAGAAATTGTCAAAAATAATCACGCCGTTTAACGTCGTTTAATTGATATTGTAATTTTTTTAAGTTGTCAGGAATTATCATTTAGTGGACATGATGGATCGAAGCGTTTGTTAAAAATCAAAGTAATTGTAGAGAATTAATAAAATTGTTTTAGAAATACCTATTTACTTTCTGATTCGAAGTGTATTCGTAATACAGAATGAACTAATACATATAATCAAATAGTTAAATTTTGAATAACGTTGTTGAATCTGAGATTTAGAAAACCATTTGCTTTTCACTGAAAGTAGATGAAACTTCTGATTATCATGTCATTCACAATTATCAATTATTTTGTTCGATACGCGTTACGTGGTAATATTTATGAGAGGTTTTTAGGTTTTAGAGATGTGAGTAAAAGCAATAAGGCAGAATATATTTTTGGTGTTTTAAAGAACAGATTCAAATTTTTTGATACCAAAAATAAATTGGTAGGGCAAACTGGGGCAATCTTATGACGGCGTTGCTGTGATGAGTGGTGAATTAAATAGTCTCCAGGCAAAAGTTAAAACTATTGCATCACAAGCTTTATTTACTCACTATTATGCGCATATAATGAATTTAGTTTTACGTGTAAAAAAATAAAGAATATCGTCTTTTCTTGCCAGTTTAGCTCACCTAAACGGATTACTGCTTTAGAACAAATTTGTTTCGAAAAAAAAAGCGAACAGTTTGTCAGACGCGATGAAATTTTAAATCTCGGTTAGTTTTATCTAAGCAGATTATCTCTTATAATTTTAGTATCTGTAGCAGATTTTCGTGAACAGCTTTTGGAAGTTTTTGATTTTATTATCGAAGGCGATGATTTTGAAAGTGGCGATACCTCGATCCGTGAAGCAATCGGTTTGAGAACTTTATTAAATACTAATGACTATTTCAATATTTTTTTTAAATATTTTTAAGACAGAGTTTGCCCAAGATATTCCTTGTTGTTCAAAATCAGTCAACTGACATTATTTATTCTAAAAATAGAATACGAAAGCTGGTGCAAAATCTCAGAGATTTTCGTAATGATAGTAGTTTCCAATATATACGCAGTGACGTTTTGGATTCGCTTGATATTTCCGAACCACCCCAAAAAATACAACGACATGATACATATCTCGAAAAACGAGTAACTATATCTTGAAATTTTGGATACCTACTATTATATGCAAATAGATATTCGTTTTTCGAATTTTGAAGATTTGCAAATTTTTGACCTCTTTGACGATTTAAAATTTAAAAGTTACCTTCGCCAAAGAATTTCCAAGATATTTATTATTACAAGTTAGGTACTTAAAAATTATGCTGGTCCAAATATTTTCAGAAAGTGGGATAAGTTGCACAATATGTATGTATAATTCTATGTAGTAAGTACTGCAATTCATTACAACAAACTGTTTATCAATTTTCTTATTACCACCAATTTCTGCCTCAAAAAAAAAACGGGATTTACCTTGTCTCAAAAGAATCAACACGTATTGTCGAAACACCATGATACAAGAGAGAATGTCAAGTACATCAAATAAAAAAAAGCAAAAAACAACAAAATCTCCTATGATAAATTAAGCCTTTTAGTTTGATGGTATACCTATATGAGGAGACAAAAAAACCTTGCCGACCCTGTCTCCAAGGCCACGAGCCGCCACTGTTTAAATTACAGCCGATTTGATGTCGAGTAATCAAGTAATACGACGAAAATGTCCAAATAAACTCTTACATGGTGTCATTCTTGACAATCAGGCCAAGACAATGCTTGGTCTAATGTTGCCAAAGTAGTGAAAGAAAATCTACAACGAAAGAGATTGAGCATATTAGAGCGGCCACCTTATATCCCGATTTATTGCCTTGTGATTTTCTCATCTTTGGTCCACTGAAGAAGGTGCTTAAAGGTGATAGTTTTTAGTTCGATGAAGAAATACAAAATGCTGTAAAAGAATTCTTCGAGTAACAGCCACAAGAATTATTTAAAAACAAATATTTACCAATAATTTTTTTCTTGACCAAAGATTAGTTTCAACTGAACAAGCCTCGTATTTATATTATGACTACAATTTATTGCGTCGTCCTTATAATAACGTAGATCCTTCACTGATATCTCCATTTTATCCTTAAATTATAGCAGATTTGATGTCGAGTAATACCGAATATATCAAATGTTATAACTAGAAAGCAAGCCGACAGACCCCAAGAGTCCCCTAAACTTTAATTTGGACTGTTGGAGATTATCCTTGACCTACACCGAAACAGAGAGGGAATAAATAACAGAAGAGAAGGAGGTCAGCGATGTGCGTTCAGGAGTGAAATTTGAAGGAGATCCTGAATATTGATAGAGAAACTCACTAGAATGAACTTTACCTAATGAAATGGGAATGGGTCGTGGGTGACTTGCTAAAAGGATTAGGATAGGATAATTTTGGAATTAATTATGTTCTGAGATGTTTTATATTGTTATGTTTGAGGACCTTTCAGATAAATGTGTTGAATGTGAATAAAGCAATAGTCTGGACAGATTATCGGAGAATAGGCCATTTTTGGGAAAAGTTATCTACCAGCAATTTTATTTCTGCAATAGAATCTTCTCATTATATATATATTAATAATATAGGTATGCAAAGTCCGCAGATAGTGTGCTACTTTTTTTATAAACAAAAAGGCGCCCGAAAATCGTGTTTTTTTTTTCAATTTTTGCTCTTTAACTCCAAAGATTTTAATTTTACACAAAAAACACCGAAATAAAAATTCACCGTAATTAAATTTTGCATAGAGACGTGTTTTTCCTGATTTATTTCGACGAAAATTTTCTCCGAAAAATGCGGGTTTTTCCACCAAAACCTTTAATTTTCAACTAAAATTTTAGATAAGTAATTGTTTATCAATAATTAAATAAGTAAGTAATATAAAAGCTCTTTTCATATAGATCATAATTCCAGAAGCCGATGGAAATTTAATAAACAGTTTAGGCAACAATTGAATTGTTAATTAAAAATTTACGGTCGCTATAATAACCACAATAATTATGATACATATGATTAACTATGATTTTTGTATAAAAAGACACTATACCTGTTGGTAGGGGAGCAAAGTATGCTAAATGTGCAGTCACTCGAGCGCTTTGGGGACCGATTGGGTTGTGAAGAGTAGGTCCTAAAACCAAAAAAAGTTAAGTAAAGTTTTCCATTTAGTGAGCGCTTGCCATTTTTTAATTTAATTTTCCATTTCCAACAATCGTTTTTTCCGATTATAACGCCATCTACCCATAATTCTAAAAAATGTTTCGAATAAAAGTTACTTATTTTTACGTAAGGAATCCAAATCTGCAATAAAAAACGGGGGCTCCTATTTAAGATTTTAAAGTAACCCCCCACCCCACATCCATGGGGGGTCGTGTTTAGTGCCATTCGATAGATTTTTCAAAAATATTGAATAAGTGTATTTTACAGTTTTTCGATCTGATGTTCATTTCGCGAAATATCGCGGGATTCGTATTTAAAATATTAAGTTTACCCCCCACCCCTCTCCGTGGAAAGTCGTGTTTGGTATCATTAGATAGATATTTAAAAAAAAAAAGCACACATTTTTTAGTTTTTCGATCTGTCATTCATTTCGCGAAATATTCGCTTTTTTCTTGTGAAATTTTGGGACTCACCCATTTCCTTACGCCCGGCTCAAATCGTCAGATTTTTGGAATATACACTCTTTTGCATGTACTTAACTTACCTTATCTTAATCTGACAATTTCGAGTTTTTTAAGAATATATTTTTTTTCGGGCCCCCCTTAACGAACTCCCCTGTGTTAAGAGCCAATATATGGTAGAGGTACATCTGCAGCGTACCAGGTTTCTCCCTATATGCTAATCTGACGCGCTCGAGTAACTGCAAAAATCCCCGCTTGGGCTCCCCTACCATATCTAATGTACTTTACAGAACTGAAATTGGACTATCTAAGCGGCCTCAGGAATATTTCAAATTTATAAACAATTTTTTGGCTTATAAACAAATAAAATATCTCGGTAAATATTAAACTTCTTATAAAACGTTTAATTGTGATGAGTGGTTCCTGAGATACAACCGGTCAAAGTTGACCGGCATTTACGGCAAAGATATAAAAAATAGGATCATAATTTTCGAAACATCACCTTTTTATTTTTGTTCTCTTTCTCCACACCAATTTTTATATCTTTAAAATGTTCATAACATATATTATTATAATAAAAACTATCGATATTACGAGTGAAAATTGACAAAAATAGCAAAATTCCAATCAAAAATTAGGTTGGAGAAAATGGAATCTCAAAGTTCAAAATCGGTATATGTTAAAAAAATGCATTTTCTCGGCTTCCCATGGAGCAATTTTCTTCATTCTTTTTTTTTCCAAGTAACTCGAGTAGAGCCATCTAGCTAACGCATTACTAAATGTCAAACTTGCTTCTGTTTTGTTTTATATTGTATTACAAATATTTTTAATTTGTTTAAATAACGATTGTTTAAATAGTTGTACAGCTTTCGAATGAGAATGTTTGTGTTTTTAACGTTAAAAGGTACACTTGTAGTAAGTTTATCTAAAAAAAGTCTGCAACTGGAAAAAGTATGTAGTTTTCTTTTCTTATAAATAAATTAATCTATTATAACAAAACAAAAGCAAGTTTGACATTTAATAATGCGTTAGTTAAGGCGGGTTCTCATTAGTCAATCTCATTGATCAATATCCTTGATTCTATGCTATAGAAGAAAAATAGATTTATATGAACGTCGATTCAGCGATATTGTTCTATCATATGGTGTTTCAACAAAAGTGAAAAGCCTTTTACTAGTAAAAGCCTACAAGTACTTTTGATAGATCAATGGAAATGATTCTATCAAATAGAACAATGGTTGACAGTGAGAACTAGCGTTCAGTTGCGTTGACGTGTATTTTGTGGAGTTAAATAGTAAGCATAATATGAGATGAGGTTAAGTTCTTTGTGAAAACCATAGACATATTATAATTTCGTGAACAATATCACATTTTAAATGGAGAGACAACCATATCTGCAAGTTTCTTTAACTATACCAGTGAACAATATAAAAATATAATAAAGCGGGAAAAAAGCTATGAAGCTAATCGTTTTGGAATGGAAATAAAAAACCTGACTCTAAACGATATTAAAAATAAAATTAAAAGTATCCGGACAACCTACAAAGTTGAACTGAATAAAATATTAAAAGCAAATAAAAGTGGTAGAGGAACAGATGATCTGTATAAACATAAACCACCATAAACCAAAACGTTTAAGAGGTGTTTCCGTTGCAAAAGAGAGTCAGAGATGTTCTTGTTTTCCTATTTTTAAGTACGTTTTTTAAATATTCACACCCAATGCGAACGCCAGCATGCACAATTTTCCTCTTTGCAGCCATTATTAAAGTTAGCACTTTGTAGACCGAATTCAATATCCTTGAAATAGTGTGAATTTGAATTCTATGTTCAGTTGCATAGAATCAACGCTATTGATCAATGAGGTTGACTAATGAGAACCCGCCTTAAGATGGCTCTACTCGAGTTACTTAGGAACAAAAAAAGAATGAAGAAAATTGCTCCATGGGAAGCCGAGACAATGCATTTTTTTAACGTATACCGATTTTGAACTTTGATATTACATTTTCTTCAACCTAATTTTTGATTGGGATTTTGCTATTTTTGGCAATTTTCACTCGTAATATCGATAGTTGTTATTATAATAATATATGTTATGAGCCTTTTAAAGATATGAAAACTGGTGTGGAGAAAGAGAACAAAAATAAAAAGGTGATGGTTCGAAAATTATAATCCTATTGTTTATTTCTTTGCCGTAAATGCCGTAAATGACGTTTTTTCTTTTAAAAGAAGCGTCCTGCCATTTTTTTCCAATACCGTTTTCATGATTTAATTTAATTTAATATTTCCCGAAATATTCTACTTGTTTATAAGCCAAAAAATTGTTTATAAATTTAAAATATTCCTGAGGCCGCTTAAATAGTCCAATTCCAATTATGTAAAGTACATTAGATAGGTATAGTGTCTTTTTATACAAAAATTATAGTTATTCTTATGTATCATAATTATTTTGGTTATTATAGCGACCGTAAATTTTTAATTAACAATTCAATGGTTGCTAAACTTTTCATTAAATTTTCATCGACTTCTGGAATTATGATCTATACGAAAAGAGCTTTTATATTACCAAGTTATTTAATTATTATTGAACAATTACTTATCTAAAATTTTAGTTGAAAATTAAAGGTTTTGTTGGAAAAACCCGCATTTTCCGGAGAAAATTTTCGTCGAAGTAAACCGGGAAAAACCCGTCTCTATGCAGAATTTAATTGCGGTGAATTTTTATTTGGGTGTTTATGGTGTAAAGTTAAAATTTTTGGAGTTATAGAGCAAAAATTGAAAAAAAAACACGATTTTCGGGCGCCATTTTGTTAAAAAGTAGCACACTATCTGCGGACTTTGCATAAATATATTATTAATATATAGAATCATAAGATTCGATTTCAGCAATAAAATTGCTGGTAAATAACTTTTACTTGTATTTTGCTAATTAGCCCAGAGTACAAATGGAGACTACTCGTTCCTGAACATTTTAGCTCTAGAACATCGATTGATAATAATAATGTAATGATAGATACACTATGTAATAATAAGTGATTAAAGAAAACTCATTTTATTAAAAATTGTATCAATAGTTATAGCATCAGGCACTCTTGATTATTGTTTAGATGGGATTTATCCAATGCTTCTGCAGAAGGCAAATGAACTTCTATACAATATAATACACTAAGCATCAAAATTAACGCACCACCTTAAAAATGGGACATTTTTGATGTCTCGTATTTCCTAAACCTGTTGTCCGATTTTAGTGATTTTTTAATATGTTATAGCTTTATTCTTTAAGAATATCGATGTAATAATACTGTTGCTAAACAGATAAGTGTCATTGTATACCGGGTGTAACAATAATAGTGTGTTTTTTCCTCAAAGTTTGGAACACCCTGTGGAATATTCTGGCGTATATAAAATATTGAAATTAAAACTTAACTGTAGCCTTAGGCTTTTTTAACATTATGCTTTTGGATTCATTCGCTTATGTTGGATAATAAAAAAGTTAGGCACTTTAACAACTAGTAACGTTCTTCATCAATACCGGGTGTTTCTAAATAAGTGCGACAAACTTTAAATAGTAATTCTGCATGCAAAAATAATGACCTTTTGCTTTATAAACATATGTCCGCAAATGCTTCGTTTCCGATATACACGGGATGTTGAATTTTTTCTAACAAACTGACGATTTATTTATTGCTCTAAAACCGGTTAAGATATGCAAATGAAATTTGGTAGGTTTTAAGAGGTAGTTATTGCGCATTTTTGGCATACAATTAAGAATTTTATATTCACCATTGGCGTGCATACGGGTAATATGACCGGCTAATATGACCGGCTGATATTGAAATTTGTACTATGCGTGGCCTAGTTTACATAAATCAATGGCACCTACTTAGCATAATCAAAACATTGAATGATTGTAATATTTACTTTAAGACTTTAAAAATTAAACCGATATATTACTTACTAATGAATTAAATTTTCTTATTTTCTGGATGCTAATTTAAATCCTTCAACAGCATCACTCTGCCATAATGCTGCTAGTTTTCAACATCACCTTAATAATTGATCAAACGTTATACATGGTTATACATCGCCATCAACATATGATTTCCTAATAGAGTAGCCGGATTGACGGATCTGTACCTTGTCAACCGCCAACCGGATGAAAATTTCCCTCAGGCCGGCCCGCCGACCTTGCTGTCGCTCCTCCTGACAATCACATTGGCCTTGACCGGCCACGAGCCCGGATTTTCCCGGAAAGGAGCACACCGGGAAATTAATGTGGAGGAAGAAAACACCGCGAGCGGGACGGAGATGGAGAAGGGGATACAGAGACGCGTGCGCCTTCCGGACATTGCCAATTATGTTCTTTTTACGATTTTTGAGCGTAGGATGATAAGGGATGCTGCGGAAGAAGGGTGAAAAGGGCAAGAGGAAGGCTCATAGCGGTATATTTGTTTCGTCGAATAAAACCTACCTGCTTCCTGGAAAAGTCGAAACGATGCATGAGCTCCTTTGGTAATTTATAGTTTTATAACAATTTTATGTCTGCTTTATACACCAGGCCAATTAGTAAAAAGAGGGCGGAAAATTCTTGTTTAAAGTTTTTTTATGAAAGGTGGCAGGTGTGGGTATAACACACAAAATGACAATAAATTCAACAGATGAAAAGTTCCGGGAGTGATTTTTAGTAGGGATGGCGGTTTTTGACAAAACACCGGTTTTCGGTTATACCGGTTTTTTTGCTTACGGTTTAACTTGGCGGTTATAACCGGCCAAAAAAACCGGTTTTTGAAAAAACCGGTTTTCGGTTTTTTTAATCCAATAGGTTACAAAGTTACATTTACAATACACTTTAGTTTGCGACACTCCATTCGACTCGATATCAATATGATCAAAATAGTACTATTGAAAGAACATGTATTACTTTTAACACGTTTGTATATTTGTAGAATAAGTACATTTTAACTCATTTAATACTTCCTGTATGAGTGTATCGTTTTGAAAACGTAGCGAAATTCTTGGAGATTCTTATTCGTAATCAGTAATTCGATATTCATAGTCAGATAATTATTTTTGGTAATGAGAAAAAGTCATTCACCCACTTTCAATGTCAAGAGTTAAGTGTGAAAAATAGATGATGTTTGCGTCTAATTCAACCAGATCACTTCTTATGTAAATATTATGATTACAAATACCTTTTCAAGGAAATGTTATAGTAAAACTTAATAATTATTTCTGGCTGATGTGAGATTGCACTTTCAGTTTGCTTCTGTATTTTATAAAATAAAATAAAATTTGAATTATGGTTTTGTTTGGAATAATTATTACTTGAGAATAATAATTATGATTGGGATCCAAAATAATACCTAACCTAATCCTAATCGCCCTAAAAACCTAATAACCGGTTTTTACTTTAAAAAGAAAAAAACCGGTAATAACCGGGACAAAAAAACAACCGGTAAAACCGGTTATTGCGAAGTAAAAAAACCGGTTTTAGGTTTAAACCTGTAGGTTTTTCCCATCCCTAATTTTTAGGAGTTAAAAGGTGGTGAAAAAGTGTTTTTTTTTCGACGAAAGGAGAACGCACACATCTTATGGAAAATACAGGGTGTTAGTAAATAAGTATGAAACATTTTAAGAGCTAATTTTATATGAAAAAATAATGCCGGTTTGCTCTATAAACATATGTCCGTAAATGCTTCATTTGCGAGATACAGGGTGTTGAAAGTTTTATTTCAAACTGCCAATTTATTTATTGCTCTAAGACCAGCTCAGCTATGAAAATAAAATTTGGCGAGTTTTAGGAGTAACCTAGTTATTGTGCATTTTTCGACATATAATTAAGAATTTTGTATTCATCATTGGCGCGCATACGGGTAATAGTCTGATTTTTTAAAAGAAAAAATAGTACGCCACTGAGATATTTCAAATTAAAAATTATTTTTAAGTTCCACGTTTAATTTTTGATAAAAAACCTTTCTTGCCTTTTTTTCATATGACGCACCGTTTTTATGCAGAAAAATAAAACATCTTGGCGCGTATTTTTCATTTCTTAATACATCATTAAGAAATATCCAATATACATAATAATACTAAACTAAAACAATAAAAGAAAATATTACGATTAAGATTTCAACTAGGTGCAAAGCTGCAAAAAATGTTTAAAATGATCTCCTTTACAGGTAACAGAAGAATTTTATATTAATCATTGGCGCGCGTACAGGTAATGGTCTGAATTTTTTGAAGAAAAAAATAGTACGCCACTGAAATATGTCAAACTAAAAATCATTTTTGAATTACTCGTTCAATTTACGACAACAAATATTCTTTACCTTTTTTTCATACGAGGTGCCGTCTTTATATAAAAAAATAAAACATCTTAACGCTTACAAAGTAATTGAGGTAGTTTCCATATATGCATAGAAACTTAGTTCAAATACATACTTTGTAAACGTTAAGATGTTCTATTTTTTCGCAAAAAAACGGCGCCGCATATGAAAAAAGGCAAGAAAGATTTTTTGTCGTAAATTAAACCAGCAATTCAAAAATGATTTTTAATTTGACATATCTCAGTGGCGTACTATTTTTCTTTTAAATAAATCGGACCATTACCCGTACGCGCGCCAATGATGAATATAAAATTCTTCTATAACCTCTAAAGGAGGTAATTTTTAACATTTGTTGTAGCTCTGCACCTAGTTAAAATTGTATTAGTAATATTTTCTGTTATTGTTCCAGTTTAGTATTATTATATTGGATATTTCTTGATAAATGTATTAAAAAAATGAAAAATACGCGTCAAGATGTTTTATTTTTCTGCATAAAAACGGTGCACCATATGAAATAAAGGCAAAAAAGGTTTTTTATTATAAATTAGACGTGGAATTTAAAAATAATTTTTAATTTGAAATATCTCAGTGGCGTAATATTTTTTTTAAATTCAGATCATTACCCGTAGGCGCGCCAATGATGAATATAAAATTATTAATTGTATGTCAAAAAATGCGTAATAACTATCTCCTAAAATTCACCAAATTTCATTTTAATAGCTCAACTGGTCTTAGAGCAATAAATAAATTGGCAGTTTAAAATAAAAATTTCAACACCCCGTATCTCGGAAACTAAGCATTTGCGGACATATGTTTATAGAGCAAACCGGCATTAATTTTTCATGTAGAATTAGCCCTTTTCATACTTTTATCATTTTTCATTTTTCATACTTATTTACTAACACCCTGTATAATGTCACCCAAATTTAATTTACATGAATAGATTAGTTTTGAAATTACAATAACTTCGTATCTTATTCTCGGCAAGTAATAATAATCTCGGTAATCACGGCGTAAATTGTAATTAAAGTTTATGGAAATCACATTTTTGAAGTCCATAAAATTGTCATTGGTAAATACTATTAGTATATTGGCTATTGAAACCGCTTAACGCAGCGTGAGCTAAGCCGATTAGAGGAACTATATACTTTGGTAAGACTGACCAAATTATACCTACGTTATTATCTCTAAAGCGTCGTTTAAACACAACGATAAGTCACAGCAACTAGTTGTGATGACAAGTTGAAACGCTGTTTAGACGCTGCGATTCAATGCGATACCACCTTCAACCCAACTCCAACTTTGATAAGTTGTGCGATGCACCGTTTACACACAGTGATAAGTTGCAACAACTCGATTGACCTTGATAAGTTGTTTGATATATCGCTGTGTTTAAACGATCCTTTAGATAACAGTAAGTCTCTGCATTAATACTCGAAGAAAGATTCATGAACTGCCAATTCACAAAATTTCTTTTCTCACTCTAACTCACGTACATTCCCATTTGAGTTTAGATTTATTTATATCAATTTATGCCGTTATTAATCAAAATTCGGAGTTGACGCACGAATCTATTCATGTAAATTTTATTTCGTTTGAGTGACATTATATTTTGATTGACTTGCAATCAAAAAAATTTACGTGCGAAAGTTGTAGACAATATAAACATCTACAACACTTTTTATATAAAATTTTTAACATAACCTCGAAATCGAGCAAAATAAGTGATAAAAGAATGAAAAGAAAATCGTCTTATGTTTTCGTTTTTTATTTTTCATTTCTGCAAAATGTATTCGATTTTGATAATTGGTTAAATTTAGTGAACTTTAATATTTATATTCTAAATTAAAATCTTTTTAGAAAAAAAAAAAAGAAAATGTGTGTACTTTGTACGCACGTAAGAAGTTATACTTCTATTATATGATTTAAACGAAATTAATATACTTTAAACAGTGAATTTATATTTTATTTAAATATTAAACTAATTTTAATACTTACTACTTCTCAAAAATTTTTATTAAAACAGTGCCAAAAATTAAAATAATAAAAGAATAAAACATACACAAACAAACACATTGAAAAATGCCACAAATGATTTCTGAACAATGTAGGAAAAAATTTAACTAAATACGTATTTTCTGAAAAAAAAATTATATAATAAACTTACAATCATAAAATGTATAAAAAAAATAAAAGTTTCCATTGGGGTTCGAACCCGCTTATCAGCGCAGTTAGTATTGAAATTCATTCACCTTAAACTTTTACCCACGGAGACCATGTGTCATCAGGTGCGAAGATCAACTAACTAAACGGATTAAACTTTTGACGGTTCTGATTTTAACCAAATTATTTTGGTTTTGAATTGAAATTATTTAGAATTGAAATAAATATTAAAATACAACAAAACATAGAGTAATAAAACAATATATTAGGTGAATATTGATAGAAATTTTGATGGTAATCAAATTATGTAAATCAAAGCATTACATACTATTTTAGTAGGTCCTTTTTAAATTTTCCAAATAGGTAGGTCCTACCTATGAAATTTTTTTATTAGGATACTGAAACATTTACAATTATTACGTACCTGTCGCTTTTAAAAACTATTTAAAAAGTCACTATAATATTATAAACTTGCATTTTTCTCTGCCATCACAACAATAAAAACTAATATACACAACATTAATTTGTTTATCCAAAATCTCCATATTGACAGATGATTTTAACACCCAATCAGATCCCGTATAACGTTTATACCATACTGTCTGTGTGCGCATGCGCGCAGAATTATGAAATTTACTCTCAATCGCGCCTAAAGAAGTATAACTTCAAAAATCGAAAAGTTTCTAAGATAAAATTCTGTTTTTTCGAAGGTCATGTTGAAGACATTGCCAATTATCTTCTTTCTACGATTTTTGAGCGTAGGATGATAAGGGATGTTGCGGAAGAAGGGTGAAAAGGGCGAGAGGAAGGTATAGCGTTTTGTTTGTTTCGTCGAATAAAACCTACCTGCATCCTGGAAACGATGCATGAGCTCGTTTGGTAATTTTATAGTTTTATAACAATTTTATGTTGGTTTTATACGCCAGGCAAATTTGCAAAAAAACGAATAAAATGTTATCTAAAGTTTTTTGATGGAGAGTGGCAGTTTTTTATGGAAAGTAGCACAATTTAAACATTTTTAAACAGTTGAAAAGTTTCGGAGGTGATTTGGACGCATTAAAAAGAGATGAAATTTTTTAATTTTTTGGCCAGATTTGACATTATTTCAAAAAATTTCACGTACGAAAATTGTAGAAAATATAAAAATGTACAAATCGACAACTTTGGTTATGGTAGGGGAGCCCAAGCGGGGATGTGACTAGTGACATCAGTATGATGTGACTAAGTCACTAGTCACATCAGTTGCCATTTGTCACTTATCACTTACTTGAACACTACCGCCAAAATAAGGAACTGTCATTCATTGTTCTTACATTTCTCTTGCCAAGATGTAGTATCCGGCAAATTTTAATTAATTTTTGACCTGTTTGTCCTTCGTCCAGTGTGTGTTTAATGTTATTTATTAGTTGCAAAATTCTTTAAATTACGTTCTTGCCATACAAATGTTATCTACATTTTGCTGGGATATCTTCCTGTTTTGACGAAGTAAGTCTACGTTATTGTAATTTTTTGTCTAACATGCACTTTGATTTCTTATCAAAGTTTTTCCACTTATTTCTTTTGTTACAATGGCGTTCTTTTGGCTTATTTCAGATGCCCCCTGATGATGCTAAGTTAGCCAAAGTATACTTGGGCAAGATTTGATTAAACTATATGCTCGAAATCTGAATTTTATCCCTATAAATTCTATTAAATAATAATAATAATAATAATAATAATAATAATAATAATAAGTATTATAATAATAATAAGACATCTTACTGAGACATCTACTCTACACCGCGCAATTTGCGCAGTAGATGACACAACACCGATCAAACTGAGGGAACCAGAAATGCGCTTAAACCACCTTACTAAGGACGAAAAACTGCGCGCCTGGATGGGTAAACCTCTGCACGGGCGACATCCCAATGAGGTCAGCCAAGACTATGTCGACAATACAGCGTCGAACTATTGGTTGACATCAGGAAAGATGTTCCCTGAAACGGAGGGTTCATTACTGGCCATTCAGGATCAGGTTATACCAACCAGAAATTACCTGAAATATATCGTCAAAGACCCTCAGGTTCAAAACGACAGATGCCGATATGGATGTCAAGCCCAAGAAACCATCCAACATATTACAGGGGGCTGCCAGGCATTTGCTGCAACTGAATATAAGGAACGGCATGACGCAGTGGGAAAAATCATTCATCAAGAGATAGCTAACAAGTTGGGACTTCTCCAAACGGACCATCTCCCATATTATCAATACGTTCCTGAGAGTATGCTTGAGGATGGCAACTACAAGCTATACTGGGACCGCAGAGTGCTCACAGACCAAACAGTGGCACATAATAGACCAGATCTCGTACTAGTTAATAAATTAACAAGACAAACAACACTAATTGATGTGGCGATACCTAACAACAATAATCTACGTAGTAAATTTACTGAAAAGATCGCCAAGTATAGAGATCTGGAAATTCAAATACGGAGACAATGGAGAATGCAAAGTACCCAGACGATACCTATTGTTATATCTACTACTGGAGTCATTCCGAAGACCCTCCTCGAAAGCATAAAAAAGCTGGGTCTCAATGAACATCTTTATAAGACCATGCAGAAAGCTGTACTACTTGCGACGGCCAGAAGTGTACGAAAATTTTTGGGAGATACACCTGCATTCCAAGTCACCTAGGGCTCGATAACACGGAAAGAGTCCCACCAGAGCTCAATCCTTTTGATACCGTAGGTATCTGGGATGAGTCAATTTTCCCCTTAGAGGGAGTGTGAGCCGTATGGCTAAATCTGATGATAATAATAATAATAACTACCTACCCAACTATGTCGTAGAAGCTCACACGTTGGAATATTTGCATATGCTAATCTACTGTGCAGCAACAGCAATTGCTAATGTAATGGGCGTTAAGATCAGAACACGACGGGTTACTAATAACGAAAGAACTGGTAACAGAATTGCACCCTGGGAAAAAAGACTGCTCGGAAAGATCGAATTATTACGTAGGGATATTGGTATAGTCACAGAATACATACGAGGTGTAACAAGTAGAAAAGTCATCAGAAGAGCTGAAGAAATAATGCTGACTACCGCAAGACACTCAAGATATGATCCAGAAAACAACACAGCCCATCAGTGTCTGGATACATTAAAACAAAAGCTCTCCGTTTATTCAGGACCACTAAGGAGGTACAAAGTTAGTAACAACCGCAAAAGCGACAATGCTCTTTTTGAAAGTTCTGAAAAGGCGTTCTATCGAAAACTCAATTCCACTGTACAACGTGTCGATAAGACTTACCCAAGCCAAGAAGAAATTCATGAGTTTTGGGGAAATCAACTTTCACGCCAGCTGCTCTTAACAACAATGCTGGATGGATAGAAGATACGACACAGAACTGCCAACACTACATTACCACCCCTTACGAACCCTTTACTACTGAAGAAGTCTCAAATACCATCAAAGAGCTTCATAACTGGAAATCTCCTGGACCAGACGGAGTTCAAAACTTTTGGCTCAAGAAGTTTTGGAGTGTTCATGAATGCTTATCAACACTAATTAATCATGTTATTTCTAATCCGCAGGATATACCATCACTCCTAACTCAGGGAACCACTTATTTAATTCCGAAGGATCAAAATAACACCCAAGATCCAGCCAAATACCGCCCAATTACTTGTCTTCCAACTTTGTATAAATTGGTCACATCCTGTGTAGCCCGGCGGATCTACCAACACTGTGCTCTGAACAATATCATAGAGCCTCAACAGAAAGGATGCGCTAAGGGTTCCATGGGTTGCAAAGAACAACTCATCATCGACTCAGTCATTTCTAACCAGGCATATTCCAAAAAGAGGAATCTTTTTACTGCCTTCATTGATTACAAGAAGGCCTTGGATTCAGTGCCGCATGAATGGCTTATAGATATATTGAGAATATATAAAGTCGATGATATTATAGGGACCTTTTTAGAGCATATAATGACGGAGTGGAAGACTAGAATTCACCTTCAAATACCTGGTGAAAATAACATCGAAACTGAAAATATCGCAATCAGCCGGGGAATGTTTCAAGGAGATTCGTTGAGTCCACTGTGGTTCTGTCTAGCTATGAACCCACTATCTTAGCTATTGAACTCCACAGACGCAGGCAGGTTTTAGCATAAAAAATTACAACAATGTGGTGGCAAAGCTTAATCATTTATTGTATATGGATGATTTGAAATTAATGGCTTCCACTCGAAACCAACTCGATGAGATGCTAAAAACTGTAGAAATTTTTCTAATGATATTAGCATGCACTTCGGACTAGACAAGTGCCGTATTTTAAATATAGTCAGAGGAAAAGTACAGCCCGGAGGATTCGATATGCAAAATGGCCAGAACATCGAGGCCATGGGTGAAAACGATATGTATAAATATCTTGGAGTAAAGCAAGCCCGGAGAATTTACCATAAACAAATGAAAACAGAGATAACTACTGAGTTTATACAAAGGTTAAAACAGCTGCTTAGCTCTTAGCTCACACCTTAATAGTAGAAATTTGTTTAAGGCACTAAACACCTACGCATGTTCCGCGCTTAGCTATTCATTTGGCATTGTTAAGTGGACAAAAACGGACATAGAAAATCTTCAGCGAAAAGTAAGAACGCACCTCACAAAGGCACAAAAACACCATCCAAAAAGTGCCGCAGAAAGAACGACATTACCACGGAATTTAGGAGAAAGAGGACTTATGGATATAGGTGAGCAATTAGACAAACAAATTGCTAATTTAAGATCTTATTTTCAGGTCAGCCAAGATTATGTCGACAATATAGCGTCGAACTACTGGTTGACATCAGGAAAGATGTTCCCTGAAACGGAGGGTTCATTACTGGCCATTCAGGATCAGGTTATACCAACCAGAAATTACCTGAAATATATCATCAAAGACCCTCAGGTTCAAAACGACAGATGCCGATATGGATGTCAAGCCCAAGAAACCATCCAACATCTTACAGGGGGCTGCCAGGCATTTGCTGCAACTGAGTACAAGGAACGGCATGACGCAGTGGGAAAAATCCTTCATCAGGAGTTAGCTATCAAGCTGGGACTTCTCCAAACCGACCATCTTCCATATTATCAATACGTCCCTGAGAGTATGCTTGAGGATGGCAACTACAAGCTATACTGGGACCGCACTGTGCTCACAGACCAAACAGTGGCGCATAATAGACCAGATCTCGTATTAGTCAATAAATTAACGAGACAAACAACCCTCATTGATGTGGCGATTCCCAACAACAATAATCTACGTACTAAATTTACTGAAAAGATCGCCAAGTACAGAGATCTGGAAATTCAAATACGGAGACAATGGAGAATGCAAAGTACCCAGACGATACCGATTATTATGTTTACTACTGGAGTCATTCCGAAGACCCTCCTCGAAAGCATAAAAAAGCTGGGTCTTAATGAACATCTTTATAAGACCATGCAGAAAGCAGTACTACTCGCAACGGCCAGATGTGTACGAAAATTTTTGGGAGATACACCTGCATACCAAGTCACATAGGGCTCGATAACGCGGAAAGAGTCCCAACAGAGCTCAATCCTTTTGATACCGTAGGTATCTGGGATGAGTCAATTTTCCCCTTAGAGGGACTGTGAGCCGTATGGCTAAATCTGGGAATAATAATAATAATAATAATAATAGTCTCCCGTTTGAAAGTTAGTGGAAAGTTGATTTCCCCAAAACTCATAAAAACTCATGAATTTATTATAGTCTCCCGTTTTATACCGCTCACGTGGCTTTGGGAGTATAGCAGGGTAGTCTGCTATATCTGAGGGTAGTCTGCTATACAATACGGCGTAATAAATACGTATCGCTAATGCTTAATTTTACCTATTCATCCCTCCCTGAGCATTAATGCGACTATATAATAGATAACTATAATTTCTCGATAATAGGTGAATAAAATAATACAAAAAAATAAACAATAGTCATTGGTAGGTCGACAAATAGATAACTATCCATTAGTTGGCCATGAGTTTAATATACTTTAATTTTTCCTAATAAATTACAGCAATTATCCTTGGAAAATATTACAGAAAAATGTTTTCCATTTGGGAAAATTAAAAAAAATGTTGTTTTATCTTTATTGATAAAGTTGCTTAGCACGAAATGTTTACTAGTTTATTGGAAAAATACCAGATGATTGGCTGGAGTCGCTGTTTATAACATTACCAAAGAACAGCAAGGCCACCAAATGCAGTGCCGTGATTTTAGACTAATCAATTTGATACGCCACACACTAAGATACTTCTACAAATTATACAAAACCGAGTATTTCTTCTGTGCGAAAGTAGAATTTACAACGTATGCTGCATCAATTTAATATAACCGCTAGAAAATTGAACATGTTAATTTTCCCAAAAAGACTAAATTCATGGTTATAACAGCAAATCTAATATGGTGTAAATTAGAGCTGGAGGGTCAGATAATAGAACAAGTCATGGAGTTTAAATACCTATCTAGGCATCACATTATCTAGCTACGGAAAGCTCGAAACAGAAGTGGAAGATCAGGTGAATAAAGCACACAGAGCCGCAGGTTTCCTGAATGAAACAATTAGACGGAGAGGCAGCGCTGAAAAATCTATTTGAATTTACTAAAGCTAGATTTTTCACAGTTGATTACTGTGATTGTGTAGAGAAACATACTGCGGTAGGTCAAGCGAAACGTAGAACAGGGTTTACTGAGAGGGCATCAAAGTTGCTTTCCTACGAAGGTAATTATTTCCATTTACTAAGGCTGAAAATCAGTACACACATTCTAAATTAAATATAAATAAAAGGTATTATAGTCGGTCAGCTGTATGACGGGACAGAGCCGGTCGGCCGGCCCCAATAGTCGATTGAGGAAATGAAGCATTTTGGCTCGCAATTTTTTCGTCCAGCATGGATTTACTTGAAATTTTCACAGAAGGTAGGGAATAGTCCAAGGATCATTTTCTATATCATGCCGCTATCATACGCTAAAACTTTGGGGGGTAGCCACCCCATCTCGGGGATGGGAATTTTTTATTACATTTTAACCATGTAATTCGATGCAAAAAGTGATTCTAAGAAGAAAATGTTCTTTACATTTTCTTCGTAAAACTAATATTTTTCGAGTTATTCGCGCTTGAAAATAACAGTTTTTCGACGAAAAATCGACTTTTTAGAGGGTTTTTTGAGAATACCTCGAAAAATATGCATTTAATCAAAAAAACTGTAGAGATCAAAATTGTCTCTTTTAGTAATACAAACCTTTTCCAATAATATCTTTAAGACCAACACAAACGAGATACGGCATGTTAAAGGTTAGCTTTTTTCGTCAAATGCATAATTTGAAATATTCAAAGCCAAATAATGGGAAAAATTTGCATTTTTCGAGAAAAATTTAAATAATATTTTTTCAACTATGCAATAAGACCTTTCCAAAAAAATAATAAAAAGTTTCTAGCACGAAAATTAAGCGACTTACAAAAAATCTTATAATCAAAAACTTACTTATAATCAAAAAAATGTCGGTACCGGTTTTTCTCTACGAAAAAATCAGTGAAAACAACCCCCTAACTACCTTCCTAATTCAAAATTGTTCTTCACCTTTCTGTAGTTCCTTTTATATTTATATTATCGTTACACTCAAGGAGTTTGACCTATTTAACATGTCTAATTTTGGAAAAATGTTATATCTCACTGTGTACTGATTTTCAGCCTTAGTAAATGGATTTAATTACCTTCGTAGGAAAGCAACTTTGATACCCTCTCAGTAATGAGACCCCTCAAAAATGATTTTGTAGGATTTTTAAAGAGCTATAAGACTGTAAATTAAATTCCGTAAGATGCCTTAGTTTTTAATTGGGGCGGGTTTAAAGGGCTCGAATAAGGGGGTGTTTGCTGGTAAATAGAGGTTTTAAACAGCTATATCTGGCTAACTATTCACTGTAATTAAAATATATGCACAGAGTAATTTTAGTCACTAAAAAAGCTACAATTTAGTATTTTATAATTTTTTTCATATCTTTAGTATTTTCGGAGGTATTTTGAAGTAAAAGGTGAAAAATATTAAATTGCAAAAACTCAATTTTTCTTTAAACTCCAATTTTTCCAAAATTAGGCATTTTAAATGGGTCAAACTACTTGAGTGTGTTGATAATATAAATATAAAAGGAACTACAGAAAGGTGAAGACCAATTTTGAATTAGGAAGGTAGTTAGGGGGTTGTTTTCACTGATTTTTTCGTAGAGAAAAGCAGGTACCGACATTTTTTTGTAAGTCGCTTAATTTTCATGCTAGAAACTATTTATTATTTTTTTTGAAAGGTCTAATTGTATATGTACTTGAAAAAAGATTATTTAAGTTTTCCTCGAAAAATGCAAATGTTTCCCATTATTTGGCTTTGAATATTTCAAATTATGCATTTGACGAAAATAACTTTTAACATGCCGTATCTCGGTTTGTATTGATCTTAAAGATATTATAAGAAAAGAATTTGGTTTGTGTTACTAAAAGAAACAATTTCGATATCTACAGTTTTTTTTATTAAATGCATATTTTTCGAGGTATTGTCAAAAAAACCCTCTAAAAAAGTCGATTTTTTCGTCGAAAAACTGTTATTTTCAAGTGCGAATAACTCGAAAAATATTAGTTTTACGAAGAAAATGAAAAAAAAAACATTTTTTCTTAGAATCACTTTTTCCATCGAATTACATGGTTAAAATGTAATAAAAAATTCCCACCCCCAAGATGGGGTGGCAACCACCCCAAGGTTTTAGCGTATGATAGCGGCATGATATATAAAAAATGATCCTTGGACTATTCCCTACCTTCTGTGAAAATTTCAAGTAAATCCATGCTGGACGAAAAAATTGCGAGCCAAAATGCTTTATTTCCTCAATCGACTATTGGGGCCGACCGACCGGCTCTGTCCCGTCATACAGCTGACCGACTATAATAACTTTTATTTATATTTAATTTAGAATGTGTGTACTGATTTTCAGCCTTAGTAAATGGATTTATTTACCTTCGTAGGAAAGCAACTTTGATACCCTCTCAGTAACCCCTGTTCTACGTTTCGCTTGAGCGACCGCAGTATGTTTCTCTACACACTCACAGTAATCAACTGAAAAATCTAGCTTTAGTAAATTCAAATAGATTTTTCAGCCTGCCTCTTGGTCTAAATATGGAGAAATAAAAATATCGGAAAAGAAGTGAAAGGCAGAATTTACAAAACAGTCATCAGAACAATAATGACAAACGTCGCAAAAACACGACCTGGTCCATAAAGGAAAAAAGAATGCTAGAAATAGTAGAGATGAAAACACTTCGAAAAATCGATGGTAAGAGAATATGGGATAGGGCTAGAAGTGCAGATATACGACGGAGATGCAAGGTGCAGAACATTAATAGCTGGATGAAAAACAGAAAAGTAGAATGGAACGACCACATAAGCCAAATGACAACAAATAAAGTAAGTAAGGACGGCGAGAGACGGTTCCCCAATAGGAAGACGATCAGTGGGAAGACCACGAAAACGATGGAATGACAACTTAGCTACTGGAAGCACATTGAAAACAGACAGTATCATGTCTACACAAAAAGAAGAAGAAGAAGAACAAAGTAGAATGGGTAAAAAGAAACTTGGATTTTTTTTTCAAGTTAATGGCACTGGCAAAGCCAAACAGCCAGTCATGACAATTTGGATTCAGAAATGATCTAGGAACTAGAAAGGCATTATTTTGTATGCGCGTTCTCTTACAAAAAACTTGTGAGTTCCAAAATAACGCTTATGTTTGTTTCGTCAACTTCAAGGTGGCATTCGACCGAGTACCACACAATACACTCTTCGATTGCCTGCGGGCAGCAAGGCTCACTACGATACTTATATTACAATCAAGCAGGCTCTATCCAAATTCGAAGTAGTCGCACTAAGAAACTATCCATTAAACGTGTTGATTTTTGTCATCCAGTCTTTTTAATCTGAATAAATCTTTAGAGAGACTTTGGGTAACAAACAAGAACAAGAGGGAATAAGCAAGAATGACAGACAACAGTTGGGAAAGCAGATACTGGAATGAAAACCGAGATATGATGCCTACCTAAATAGAAGCTGTCCACCAATACGATTTACCTAGTGTTGATCCAAAACGTTGACAGAAAACTTGAATGCAAGAGGCAAAGTCGAAATAGATGGAAAATTGTGAAGGAGTATTGAACAAGAAAAGATTGAATGCTGAACATGACTAATTATTTTTACTACTTATTACACGTATCAGAAAGAAATGGGGCTAGTGCAGTCATTGAAGCGTAAAACAGGTGTTTACCTCCGAAATTTTTTACTATGAACCGATTTTAAAGGATGAAAACAACCCCTTAATGGAAAAATTGATATTGAGCCATTTTATCGCCAGAAAACGTGTTTAATAATAAAGAGTGACATTGTGAAGTGTTTTCTAACACAATAACCTCATGTTAAACTCATTTTCATCCCCTTGAAAATCGTACAACCCTTGCAAACAACCGCTAAATCGAAAAAATTTAAAAAAAAATTAATTTAGGATGACATAAAAAGATTTAAATATAGAGTAAATTATATTTTATGTTATCTATCTTAATTATCATATTGTTAACCCCATTTCAACCCTTAAAAACAACCCCTAAATAGAAACAATTTACAAAAAATTAATTTGGTTGTACAAGAAGACTTAAATATAGAGTAAATAATATTTTACGTTCTATATCTTAATTATTTAATTGTTAACCCCTTTCAACCCTTAAAATCAACCCCTCGATTAAAAATTTTATAAAAAATTTCTTTGCTACACTAAAAAAGATTTAAATATCGTTTCATGTTCTCGAAAAAGCTATGCTGGAAAATCATATGCTCAAGTTCTTTAACCCTTAAAACTACCCTAACTTAAAACATTGAATATGTATGATTTAGTTTTTGGGCCATAACTACTTCAATTTTGAAGCTATCACAACTTATAAACAACCATTTTGAAGGTAATTAAAAGAGCTACAACTTTTTTTAGTATAATATGTGGGGAAAAACCTTTTATTTTGAAACGGTGAAGGGTCAAAGGGCTCGAGAGAGACTGTGGTTGCGCTACCTCGCGCTCTTTAATCAATCATTTCTTCGTTAATTTATGTGTGATAGAAAAAACAAACAAACCCAAATTGTCAAAAAAAAACTATTTTTTTATTATTACACTTTTTTACGTATCTTTCATTATTTTTTAGATATTATGAAAAGAAAATGTTTTTCTTTAATTCGAAAACTTTTGTGTTCTTTAAATCGTGATCTTTTCAAAAAATATGTGTTCCAAAGTACCGAAACTGCTAGAATAAATCAAACTCTTTTACTCTGGGCTAATAGCAAAATACAAGGAAAAGTTATTTACCAGCAATTTTATTGCTGGAATCGAATCTTATTGTTGTATGTATTAATAATATAGGTATGCAAAGTCCGCAGATAGTGTGCTACATTCTTTATAAACAAAATGGCGCCCGAAAATCGTGTTTTTTTCAATTTTTGCTCTATAACTGCAAAGATTTTAACTTTACACCAAAAATACTTAAATAAAAATTCACCGCAATTAAATTCTGCATAGAGACGTGTTTTTCCCGATTCACTTCGACGAAAACTTTCCCCGGAAAAAGCGGGCTTTTCCAACAAAATCTTTAATTTTCAACTAAAATGTTAGATAAGTAATTGTTAATCAATAATTAAATAACTTGGTAGTATAAAAGACCTTTTCATATAGATTATAATTCCAAAAGCCGATGAAAATTGAATAAACAGTTTAGCAACAATTGAATTTTTAATTAAAAATTTACGGTCGCTATAATAACGACAATAATTATGATACGTAAGAATAACCATGATTTTTTCATAAAAAGACATTCTACCTATCTAATGTACTTTACATAATTGAAATTGGTCTATTTAAGCGGCCTCAGGAATATTTTAAAATTATAAACAATTTTTTGGCTTATAAACAAATAGAATATCTCGGGAAATATTAAACTAAATTAAATTGTGAAAACGGTATTCGAAAAGCAGCAGCAGGACGCTTCTTTTAAAAGAAAAAATGTTTAATTACGACGAGTGATTCCTGAAATACAACCAATGAAATTTGACCGGAATTTACGGCAAATATATAAACAATAGGATCATAATTTTCAAACCATCACCTTTTTATTTTTGTCCTCTTTCTCCACACCAATTTTCATACCCTTAAAATACTCATAACATATATTATTATAATAAAAACTATCGATAATACGTGTGAAAATTGCCAAAAATAGCTAAATTCCAATCAAAAATTAGGTTGGAGAAAATGTAACCCTCAGAGTTCAAAATCGGTATACGTTAAAACAATGAATTTTCTCGGCTTCTCATGGAGCAATTTCCTTCATTCTTGCTGCACTTGCTTTTGTTTTGTTATAATAGATTAATTTATTTATAAGAACAGAAAACTACATATTTTTTCCAGTTGTAGGCTTTTTTTTAGATAAACTTACTACAAGTGTACCTTTTAAAGTTAAAAACATAAATATTCTCAAAAGACTAAGTTTTTCAACCTAATAAAAATATTTGTAAATTAAATATTTTTAAAAGATTTTTAATTGAAAAACTTTATTGGCCCATTTCCTGGTGACAACCTCCAAGGCTTCTACAATATGCAAGCCAAATGGATGCTGCAGTGAAGACTAAAGGGAAGGAATTCTACACTATGCAATTCACAACCCCCGTCTGCAGCGTGGTAAAGCTCCAACGAAAAATGGACCTAGTTACTCTATAGGAGTAATACTAATATAAAAATAAAAATGTATACCATTTTTATTCATTCAGTTGCGGTGCGAAACCAAAACTATCTTAATTTTTACTCAGATCAGAGAGTGCAGCCAGCACTCTTATCGACGATTTCACCTCTTCGACATATCCATCTCCCACCGCAACTGACGAGATGGTAGTAGGTGCCTAGCGGCATCTGCTAAATAAAAGACTAAGTTTTCAACCTAATAAAAATATTTGTAAATTAAATATTTTTAAAAGATTTTTAATTGAAAAACTTTATTGGCCCATTTCCTGGTGACAACCTCCAAGGCTTCTACAATATGCAAGCCAAATGGATGCTGCAGTGAAGACTAAAGGGAAGGAATTCTACACTATGCAATTCACAACCCCCGTCACTATGCTTTACCACGCTGCAGACGGGGGTTGTGAATTGCATAGTGTAGAATTCCTTCCCTTTAGTCTTCACTGCAGCATCCATTTGGCTTGCATATTGTAGAAGCCTTGGAGGTTGTCACCAGGAAATGGGCCAATATAGTTTTTCAATTAAAAATCTTTTAAAAATATTTAATTTACCAATATTTTCATTAGGTTGAAAAACTTAGTCTTTTATTTAGCAGATGCCGCTAGGCACCTACTACCATCTCGTCAGTTGCGGTGGGAGATGGATATGTCGAAGATTTTTGCCTGGGCCAGAGAAAAGCAGCCTATGCAGTCTCTGATGAACCTCTAACAAGAGGTGAAATCGTCGATAAGAGTGCTGGCTGCACTCTCTGATCTGAGTAAAAATTAAGACAGTTTTGGTTTCGCACCGCAACTGAATGAATAAAAATGGTATACATTTTTATTTTTATAAATATTCTCATTTGAAAGCTGTATAATTATTTAAACAATTTTTATTTAAACAAATTAAAATTTTGTGTTATAATAAATAAATAAATTTATTATAACAAAACAAAAGCAAGTCTGACATTTAATAATGCATTAGTTCGATGGCTCTACTCGAGTTACTTGGGAACAAAAAAAGAATGTAGGAAATTGCTCCATGGGAAGCCGAGAAAATGCATTTTTTTTAACGTATACCGATTTTGAACTTTGAGGGTTACATTTTCTCCAACCTAATTTTTGATTGGAATTTTGCTATTTTTGGCAATTTTCACACGTATTATCGATGGTTTTTATTATAATAATATATGTTATGAGTATTTTAAGGATATGAAAATTGGTGTGGAGAAAGAGGACAAAAATAAAAAGGTGATGGTTTGAAAATTATGATCCTATTGTTTATATCTTTTCCGTAAATTCCGGTCAAATTTCACCGGTTGTATCTCAGGAATCACTCGTCGTAATTAAACGTTTTTTCTTTTAAAAGAAGCGTCCTGCCGCTGATTTTCGAATACCGTTTTCACAATTTAATTTAGTTTAATATTTCCCGAGATATTCTATTTGTTTATAAGCCAAAAAATTGTTTATAAATTTAAAATATTCCTGAGGCCGCTTAAATAGTCCAATTCCAATTATGTAAAGTACATTAGATAGGTATAGTATCTTTTTATGAAAAAATTATAATTATTCTTATGCATCATAATTATTGTCGTTATTATAGCGACCGTAAATTTTTAATTAACAATTCAATTGTTGCTAAACTGTCCATTCAATTTCCATCGGCTTCTGGAATTATAATCTATACAAAAAGGGCTTTTACATTACCAAGTTATTTAATTATTGATTAACAATTACTTTGAACTAAAAGTTTAGTTGAAAATTAAAGATTTTGTTAGAAAAACCCGCTTTTTCCGGGGAAAGTTTTCGTCGAAGTAAATCGAAAAAAACACGTCTCTATGCAGAATTTAATTTCGGTGAATTTTTATTTGAGTGTTTTTGGTCTAAAGTTAAAATCTTTGGAGTTATAGAGCAAAAATTGAAAAAAACACGATTTTCGGGCGCCATTTTGTTTATAAAAAAAGTAGCTCACTATCTGCGGACTTTGCATATCTATATTATTAATATATACAATCATAAGATTCGATTCCAGCAATAAAATTGCTGGTAAATAACTTTTCCCAAAAATGGCCTATTCTCCGATAATCAGCCCAGACTATTTATATTAAAGTTGATTCTAGACGGAATACGATTAATTTTAATTTTGGTGGAAACGGCACTTATGAAATCCATTTATTAAAAAAAAATAACCATTAGATGTTCCTCTTTTTTTCATTACAGCTCACTCATTTTACGTACAAAAGACTTTTAACAGTGCTCATCTTAAACCTTATTTTAAGCAATATAAAATCCTTTCTCATTAGCATGCATAAAATTTATTGGCTCTCCGCTAGATAGCATTGAATACATCGATTAAATTTCACACAGAATAAAAAACGGCTTTGATCTTCAATATCTTGCTTAATATTGCACTTAGAACACTCTTTACAAAACCAATTTGTTCATTTTTTTACCTGCTACAATTTTGTTCATATAATTATATCGTTAAAATGCATATTTTTGGAGATATTTGCAAAAAACTGTTGAAAATCGTGAGAAAATTCCGAATTTTCAATTGCCAATAACTTGAAAAGTATTTTCAAAGGGTGTTTAAAAAAAAATTATACAACATTTTTTGCTTAAAATTAGGTCTTTTTTCGACATCTGAGGTTATTTTGTAAAAAAAATTTTCCACCACCGAAAAGGGGTGGCAACCACCCCCAGGGTGAAAACGGAGTTCAAGTCAATATCACTTTTGAAGTTAAGGGTTGGATATGCCTAATTCCAAAATTTCATGTAAATCGGTTGATAGTAAAAAATTTCTGAGCTAAAAAGCTTCAATGACTGCACTAGGCACTGAAAAAAGGTCTTGGGAAGAACTGTGTTAAAACAATCATTTGTCATAATTGTTTTGAATTTCTAAATAAACAATTAAAATAAGTTAAAAGTTATAAACCTTCTCCACTCTCCAAATTAATGGATTAACCTTCCGAATCTCTGGAGAACCTATTTGATTTTCGAAAGCATCCCATTAATCTCCATTCCCTTTGTTTTAACAGGGAGAGCTGTTTTATAAACATCAATTCCGTGTCAGAATAATCTCATTTGAAATTCACAAGGCCTTTGGTGTTCATTTAATCGTAGTCGCAAATACACTTACGCTTGTTATTATCTCCTTTCCAGTCCCTTTTCCAGTATTTAATTTCCGACGCCGTTCATTTCTTATTCTTAGTGGCTGTCTAATGGACAGTACGCAGGAGTTGTTTGTATTTCACTTAACGCTATAGGATATACAGGGTTACGCAGAATACAGGGAAACAACAAAAATATAGAGAACAACTTGAACAAACCTTCAACTATCAATAGTTCATTCTTTCACGGTTTTTGCTCTAAATTTTAAAGAACCGCTTGTATTGACATTAAATTTGGCATACGCATATCTTACATGTCAAAGAAAAAAAGTGATATTGTGCCGATGTGTGCTTTTGCCCTGGGGGTGACTTTCACCCCCTGTTGGGGGTGAAAAAATATAAGTCTAAAGTAAGTCCGGAAATGGATAAACTGACTAATTTTAAGTAACTTTTGTTCTATAATGCTTTTTCGCCAAGTCAACACTTCTCGAGTTATTTGCGAGTGAATATGTTCATTTTTCAACAAAATAACGGTTATTTTCGGGTAAATATGATTTTCGCAAATAACTCAAAAAGTAAGTATTTTGTCGAAAAAAATGTTCTTAGCAAAAATATAGCCTGTAAAAAAGTAAAAAAAAAATGGTGTACGCGTTAGGTCTCTGGACCTCGTAAAACCAGAGTTATAGCCAATGAAAAATATATTCATATTCACCAAATTTCAAATAGAATACTTCGAAGTGAAATATCCAAAAAATTAAGCACTTTCTGGGGAAACCCATTATAATTTTTTTAAAGTGTTTAAAAAAAGCTTTATTTCTGTTTTTATAAAAAGTTTCTAGCATTAAATTTAAGCAAGTTACGCTCAAAATAAAGTTGGTCGCTTTTGTTTTGGCAAAAAAAATCGGGAAGACCACCCCCTAATTAACAACTTAAATGAAATTAATCGTTACCGCTCCACAAATTATTTTACTTATGTTGTGTTTATATGATCTTAAAGTTTCATCGATTCAAAGTGCTTATTTTGGAAAAAATTTGGTTTTAAAGTAAAATTTTGAAAAATTTTAATTTTGAAAAATATTTTTTTTTAAAATAACTTAAAAATTGTTAGAGATACCAAAAATCTCGAAAAACAAAAAAAAGTCAGCATTGCTTTTCTGAATATCATGTATTTTTTTGTTTTTCTGTTAGACAAAAATTGATTGAGATTTGGTGTTTCTAAATTTGCATACATTCGTGATGAGTGACTCGTTCAACTCCTTTTACCTATAGCCCTTTCAAAAATAAGGACTTTGAACCGATGAAACTTACAGATCATATAAACAATACATACACGGGTCAAGAAACTTGTGAAGTGTAACGATTAAGTTCATTTGAGATACTAATTAGGGGGTGATTTTCCCGATTTTTTTACCAAAAAAAGGGACTAACTTTATTTTGAGCTTAACTTGTTTACTTTTGATGCTAGAAATTTTTTTTATAAAACAAAAATGAAGCTTTTTTTAAACACTTTTCCCCGAAATGTGCTTCATTTTTGGTTATTTCACGTTAAAGTATTCCATTTGGAATTTGACGAATATGAACCTATTTTTAATTAGCTATAACTCTGCTTCTACTAGGTATAGAAACGTGATATATACACCATTTTTTTTAATTTTTTGCATGCTATATTTTTGCTACGAATATTTTTTCGACTAAATACGTACTGTTTGACTTATTTGCAAAAAAACGTCTAAAAGTGTGGTTATTTTGTTAAAAAATGAACATATTCACTGGCAAATAACTCGAAAAGTATTGACTTAGTGAAATAACTCTATAGAACAAAAGTTACTTAAAATTAGTCAGTTTATCAATTTCCGGACTTACTTTGGACGAATACTTTTTCACCCCCAAGAGGGGGTGAAAAGCACCCCCGGGGCAAAAGCACATATCGGCACTATATCACTTTTTTTCTTTGACTTGTTAGCTATGTGTATGCCAAATTTTATGTCAATCCAAGCGGTTCTTTAAAATTTAGAGGTTTTGCAATATTTTACCGTTAAAGAACGGACTAGAAAGAGTATACAATGATATAAAAGAGCTGTGGGAAACGACTGTCGAAATAATAACCAAGACAGCCGACAGATCTTCGACAAGAGTAGGCAGAAGAGGGCAAAAACATGGTATGACGAGCAATGTCGGAAACAGTGGCGGCTGGTCAGGGTCGGCAGGGTCGGCAGTGCCGACCCACACATTTATGGACACATTATAGATTTTCCTAAATATTTAATTTAATCAAAGTTGATGATATTCGTTTCTGTGAAATAAAAAAAATATCTGTGAGATAATACAGACAAAATTTTATTCATTGTTTTTAAAAGAATTCGATCGATTCATAAGTTAAGTGATCCCTGTGCGCTGTGCGTAAGAGACTTTTCAAAAATGATCCTATAGCCATGCACCCGATTGCGATTCTGTGTTTTCGGCAAGCCGTCCCCAGATTGAAGATTTGCTTGTAATAAGAAGCCATGGAATATTAGCCGATAGGCAACCAATTATACATTTCCCGTATCTATTTGAATGGCAAGTACGGCAGAAATCAATCTGCCGAGCGGTGATCTGCAAACAGTACGCTAGGTACGTACCTTGCTATCGCACCCGGGATAAAATTATGAAATGGGTAAGTAGGTAGTTTTACGCGTTTAATGATTGATATTGTAATTTTTTAAGTTGTTAGGAATTACCATTTAGGTGACAGGATGAATGGGAGGATTCGTTACATCAAGTTAATTATAGAGAACAAATAAAATTGTTTAACAAATTTTCTAATTTACTTTCTGACTCGAAGACATTTAGCGGCGTACCTAGAACAGCATAGAATGAAAGAATCAATTAGTAGTTACATTTTGATGCTTTTCGGTAGAAGTAGACGAAACTACTGATAGAGGTAACATGTCATTCACAAGTATCAATAATTGTTCTTCGATACGCGTTACGTCTAATATTTATGACAGGTTTTTGGGTTTTCAGACGTGAGTAGAAGCCATAAGACAGAATATATTTTTGGTGTTTTAAAGGACATATTAAAATTTTTTGATATCAGAAACAAATTGGTAAGGCAAATTTATGACGGCGGTGCCTTGATGTCCAGTGAATTGTATGGTTTCCAGGCAAAAGTTAAAACTATTGCACCAGGCAAAACTATTATTTACTATTTACTCAATGTAATAAGTCATTGACCTCTTTGACGATTCAAAATTTAAAAGTTAGGCCAAATAATTTTCAAAATATCTATTAGACAAGTTCATTAAAAATTATCCATCATTCTTTAATCAAATAAAATAAGAAAATGGATTAACAGGTTTATATGCTGATCCAAATATTTTCGGAAGGTGGGATAAGTTACAAAATATGTATAATTTTATATACTGTAATTCATTAGGTACAACAAACTGTTCCCAAAATTAATAAATTATTGTGCTCAAATGTGGGCAAATTCTGCCTCAAATGAACGGGATTTCTCTTGTCTCAAAAGAGTCAAAACGTATTGTCGAACGAAACACCATGAAACAAGAGAGAATGTCAAACTTGTCTCAAATTTCAAATGTCAATAGAAAAAAACTTTTAAAATCTATCGAAAGCAATAATAAATTTTACAATGACGTTATAACCCATTTTGCTACTTCGAAACAACATAGACTAAATAGACTTAATTTATAAACAGGTTTAGGTTCTAAATTTATAGGAAAAAACAAAAAAAAACAAATAAATAAAAAAAAACAAAAACCAAAAATCTCCTATGAGATTGAAGCCTTTTAATTAGATGGCATACCTATCTAAGGAGACATAACCTTGTCACCCTGTCCCTAAAGCCACGAGTCGCCACTGGTCAGAAACAGCTGGAAAAAGGCAAACAGTAAGGAAGACATGGATACAACTACAGACAAAAGTAAAAGAAAAGACTGCCGGAAAGAAACAAGAAAAATAATACGTACAAAGAAAAGAAACTATGAACAACAAAAATATGAAGCTATGAAAAGAGACCGACCCAAGCCAGGCTCCAGAGAATTCTATAAAGCAATTTCCTCCGAGAAAAGGGGACGTAGAACCAATTCTATCCCTACACTGAGGGACAATCAAGATCATCTGATAATCGACGGTAAGAAACTAACTGAAAAATGGAAAGGGTATTTCAGTGACTTTGTAAACATCATATAGGAAGAACAGCACAAAGAGGAGATCTATATCAAGGAGGACATGCCCGTCAAATATCCCTCTTGGGGGTGAAAAAATATATGTCCAAAATAAGTCCGGAAATGGGTAAACTGACTAATTTTAAGTAACTTTTGTTCTATAGAGCTTTTTCGCCAAGTCAACACTTTTCGAGTTGTTTGCGAGTGAATATGTTCATTTTTCAACAAAATAGCCACATTTTTGGACGGTTTTTCGCAAATAACTCAAAAAGTAAGTATTTTGTCGAAAATAACGTTCTTAGCAAAAATATAGCACATAAAAAAGTAAAAAAAATGGTGTACGCGTTAGGTCTCTGGATCTCGTAGAACCAGAGTTATAGCCAATGAAAAATATATTCATATTCACCAAATTTCAAATAGAATATTTCGACGTGAAATATCCAAAAAATTAAGCACTTTTTGGGGAAACCTATTTTAACTTTTTTAAAGTGTTTAAAAAAAGCTTTATTTCTGTTTTTACAAAAAGTTTCTAGCATTAAGTTTAAGCAAGTTACGCTCAAAATAAAGTTGGTCCCTTTTGTTTTTGCAAAAAAAAAATCGGGAAGACCACCCCCTAATTAGCAACTTAAATGAAATTAATCGTTACCGCTCCACAAATTATTTTACTTATGTTGTGTTTATATGATCTGTAAGTTTGATTGAGTCAAAGTGCTTATTTTTGAAACAATTTGGTTTCAAAGTAAAATTTTTAAAAATTTAAATTTTGAAAAATATGCTTTTTTTCAAAATAACTTAAGAATTTTTAGAGATACCAAAAATTTCGAAAAACAAAAAAGTCATATTTGCTTTTCTGAATATAATGTATTTTTTTGTTTTTCTGTTAGACAAAAATTGATTAAGATTTGGTGTTTCTAAATTTGCATACATTCGTGATCAGTGACTCGTTCAACCCCTTTTAACTACAGCCCTTTCAATAATAAGGACATTGAACCGATGAAATTTACAGATCATATAAACAATATATACACGAGTCAAGGAACTTGTGAAGGCGTAACGATTAAGTTCATTTAAGATAATAATTAGGGGGTGATTTTCTCGATTTTTTTACCAAAACCAAAAGGGACTAACTTTATTTTGAGCGTAACTTGTTTAATTTTGATGTTAGAAATTTCTTTTATAAAACAGAAATGAAGCTTTTTTTAAACACTTTAAATAAGTTGTAATGAATTTTCCCCGAAATGTGCTTAATTTTTGGTTATTTCACGTTAAAGTATTCCATTTGGAATTTGGCGAATATGAACCTATTTTTCATTAGCTATAACTCTGCTGCTACTAGGTGTATAGACGTAATATATACACCATTTTTTTAAATTTTTTACAGGCTATATTTTTGCTAAAAATGTTTTTTCGACAAAATACTTACTATTTGAGTTATTTACGAAAAACCGTATAAAAGCGTAGTTATTTTGTTGAAAAAATGAACATATTCACTGTCAAATAACTCGAAAAGTATTGACTTAGTGAAAAAACTCTATAGAAGAAAAGTTACTTAAAATTAGCCAGTTTATCCATTTCCTGACTTTCTTTGGACGAATATTTTTTCACCCCCAAGAGGGGGTGAAAACCACCCCCAGGGCAAAAGCACATATCGGCACAATATCATTTTTTTCTTTGACTTGTTAGCTATGTGTATGCCAAATTTCATGTCAATCCAAGCGGTTCTTTAAAATTTAGAGGTTTTGCGATATTTTACCGTTAAAGAACTGACTATAATACGATAATGGACGTTAGACGTTAACGTTGCTGTGATACGTTGCTTAAATAAGCTAAAAATCACAAAGCGCCAGGTAAGGACGAGATACCAGCAGATGGGGGAGACGCACTACATCGCCAAATTCACCAGTTAATAACGCATATATGGTTACAAGAATAGATACCAGCAAGATGGAAGGAAAACCATGATGCCCATTCACAAAAAAGGGGACAAAACAAAATGCGCGAATTATAAAGGAAAATCAAGCCGGTTTTAGGGCAAACAGATCAACAATAGATCAACTATTCACGCTGAGACAGCTTCTAAAAAAGGGATGTGAGTATACAGACCCATACACAATCTCTTCGTAGACTTTCGACAGGCATATGATAGCGAAGAAAGAAGCCAAGCATGGAATGCCATGGCGGAGTTCTCAGTACCAGAGAAACTCATTCAGATGACTAAAGTCTGTATGAAGGGTGGAATATCTAAAGTACATACCTGTAAATCAGGCGCGGGTCTAGAAATTCTTAATAGGGGGGCTAGACTTCCCGAAAATATTCCCTCCTTAGAGGGAGCAGGTGCTCTGAGCACATTGTGGTCCTAGTATAGCTTGTAGTTCTCGTTTTCAAACATTCTGCCAGGGACGTATTGATAACAAGGTTATCAATACATCCAAATCTCAATAGGTTATTAAATTAGCAACATGCTTGTCCACTTGCTCTCCTATGCCCATATAAATCCTCTTCGTCCTAGATACCGCGGTAATGTTGTTCTCTCTACTGCACTAAGTGGATGATATTTTTGAGCCTTTGTGAGAAGTGTTCTTGTTTTCTGCTGAAGACTTTCTATATACGTTTTTGACCATTTTATAACTCCAAATGAGTAACTAAGCGCGCAACAGGCGTTAAGTAGAAAAATTCACTCATCCCAGATACTTACGGTATTAAAAGGACTGAGCTCTGGTGGGGCTCTTTCCGTGCTATCGAGCCCTAGGTGACCGGATCTGCTGGAGTAGGTATCTCAAAAATATTCGTGTATATCTGGACGTTGAAAGTGGTAAAGCTTTCAGCATCGTCTATAGAGATGTCCATTCAGACCCAACTATTTTGTTTTCTAGAAGGTTCTCCGGAATGGCTCCATTAGTAGAGAGACTAAGAGGTATTGTCTGGGTACTTCCAAATCTCTGTATTTGGCGATTTTTCGTTATATTTGACATGCAGATTATTGTTGTTAGGTATTGCCACATCAGTTGTGTTATTTTCCTCATGATTTTATTAACTAATATGAGATTTGTTCTATTATGTGCTACTGTTGGTAGGGGATGGTTGGTTTGGAGAAGTCCCACTTTGATAGTTATTTATCTCTTAATGAACGATCTTTCCTACTGAGTCATGCCAGTTGCCAGTTGCAGTAAACGCCTGGCAGCCCCGCTAAGATATTGGATGCCTTCTTGGGATATACATCCATATCGGAATTACATAGTCGTTTTGAATCTGATTGTCTTTTAATACCGCTAGTTTTGCTACACCCAAACCCAATGTTCCCCCACATAAAATTCAAAATAAACCTCATTTTCGTTTTCAACACCCTCTAAAATATAAAGTATGAATAAAATTAGCCATTCATAAAAAAAGTTTGACTTGACTTGATTTCGATATCTTTAGGTTTGACTTAAAATCAAATTTCTTCAAACAGTTTGAAGTTTGAATACCATATTGCGCAACGTGTTTATTTCCAATTCTAATAGAGAGCGTACCGACTTTTGTTTTTGACTTATTTGGATAGGTCTGAATCTGTACTCTACTACTCCGCAAATTAGTTTGTAGTTCATATTAAGAAGTATGTGTTTGGCTTGTTTATTAAATACGTTCGTTTTGAAGTGTGTGCTTTGTGAAATAATATCTGAACCTGAATATTTTTCGGCTCAGAACAAGTACCAGATTAAATTGAGGCTGATTATGAAGGTATCCCTTCTCTTCCACTGCAAAAATTAAGAGAAAAAATCTGTAGTTGAAGTAGAATTAATTAAGAAAAATAAATATACTGATTTATTTGATATTGCGGCAGGTCATTTCAAAACAATGAAAATTGAAAAGTGCATACTTATTTATGTAAAAATAAAGAACAGTATTATAAAATGACAATTTTAGTGAACTAATTCTTTACGACGACATTGCAAAGTCGCAAAAAATTCATTAAACCCACTCTATCAAAAATATAATATTTTGTTGTTCCTTCATAAATTTTTGTTAAAGGGGCCGTTCAAGTATCGTAACACAATTTTACAACCTCTTTATCCCATCTGTACCTTTTCATCTTTTGTTGTGAAGAAAGGTCCAGCTTTTTATTGCAAACATGTGTTACTGTGCTTGATCTGGCTAATAGAAATTTTAAGAATTTTTCACTTGAATACTATTGTCCTATTGTAACATGAGCGGAGCGTGAGAGAGCAATATAGTACAATCCAGGGGTTCTGTGTAAAATATAAACGAAAGTTGAAAAGTTGGGAGATTGTGATTCCGTAGCTTTTTTATTTAAGTTAAAAAACAATGTTATGTAACGCGCTGTTCGAACCCCCCCTCCCCCCGTATAACGCGCCGTAACGTTTTACATGGTTTGACTTGAAATTAAAAACTAAAGTCAAGTTCAAACATTCAAGTCAAACTTGTGCAACTCTAGTTGTGGAATTGTGCCAGACATGTTTACAGTTTGACAAGTCCGGGGGTTGGAGTGGCAATTTTTTTGCATCTAATTTGGGGTACCAAAATTGCTATTCTCAAAAAAATTCAGCTTGTCCGTATGCTTTTTAGAGATTCATTCACATTTTCGTCTCTGACGAAAGGAGTATTTCATTATGGCTCAGGTTTTATACCATATTTATAGTAATAGAGGAAACACCTAACATTTTAGGACCTTAATTCTTCGTTTCAGGTTCACTGAAAAATTCCAATTGAGATTCTAACGACTATTATCTACATTTAAAGTTGTTTTGAAAACCATGAAAACAATGAATATTGGGAATCCGTCTCTGTTGTGTTAAATTCTTTCCCATTGCATCTATATTGTCATTGTCTCAGCAATTGCAAACAAGGTCAGTAAAATTTCAATAATGTAGTCAATGACGACGATTCGTTCAAGGAGCTTAAAACTGCAATAAATAAAGTGTTGCCGGAAGAGTAGAGTAGAGTGACCATTCTTATTCTCTTATCTATATCGATGTTTTGTTTATGAGCGTGTTTTATTAAATTGAAACATGCAACGCCAACGGGCTTCGGTAGCAATAAACAAACAATAAATTTACATAAAACAATAATTATGAGACTTGTGAAAAGAAATAATTGTGTAATAAAAATTAGTTAAACATAAAATGTGGAAAAAGAAGAAAGTCTGTTTACAATACGTAACACAAAAAACTCAACAGGCACACAACCAATATATTATAGGAATCAGAAATGAAACTAACAGTTTAGTCAGACCAAAGAATACTCCATCCAACGTTGGATGGAGTATTCTTTGTAGTATGGTATAGTTAGACCCAAACCCAGACATCCAAAGTGAAAGTTATCCTGCAACACCAAATTGTTCTATATGGTCCACATCATGTTCAGAAAAAAGTCACACCATTTTGAGCGTCGGGTTTGGGGGGGAGAAATCTGCAAATTCGTAGTTTTTTACGTTTTTCGTCAATATTTCTAAAACTATGCGGTTTAGCACGAACAAACTTTTATACAAAAATGTTCTACATTAAATTTGAAATAAAAAAGGCCCTATGCATAACGCTTCTAAAATGAACCGTTCCAAAGTTACGGAGGTAGTATAGTATAATTGGTCCAAAAAAGGTCTAACCCAGACATCCAAAGTAAAAGTTTTCCTTCAACACCAAATTGTCCTATATGGTCCACATATTGTTCAGTAAAAAGTTACACCATTTTGAGAGTCCGGTTTGGGAGGGAGATGGGAGAGAAGCCGGTAAATTAGTAGTTTTTTTAAGTTTTTCGTCAATATTTCTAAAACTATGCTTTAGCGTAAGAAATGTTCTGTAGAAAAATATTCTACATAAAATTTAAAACAAAAAAGGTTCTATATATAATTGTTATAAAATCAACGGTTCCAGAGTTACAGAGGGTGAAAAGTGGAGATTTTCGATACTTTTTATATTTACCGATTTCTCTCCCCTCTCCCCCCCAAACCCGACGCTCAAAATGGTGTGACTTTTTAATGAACATTATGTGGACCATATAGAACAATTTGGTGTTGGAGGATAACTTTCACTTTCGATGTCTGGGTTTTTGGTGTAGTTATATCATAAATATTGCGCAAAAAATATAAAAATATCGAAAACTTCGATATTTCACCCTCTGAAACTCTGGAACCGTTCATTTTATAACAATTATGTATAGAACATATTTTGTTTTAAATTTCATGTAGAACATTTTTGTATAAAGTGCTAGTCAAAAGTCCGTACCCCCCTCGTATCTTTTGAACGGTTATACTTATAATAGTGGAATTTGGAGGGAGGAAATAAACGGATATAGGCTTCTTAACTAGTCATGACAGGTGACGTAATAGTGACAGATGACGTTACAGCGCCACTATGACAGATAATTTTAAATGGGACCTTATGGCAAGTGATACCTCGTTTGAAAGGTATTGAAAATACCTATCCAGTCATACTAATTTTTTTGGGTTTAAGTTGATTTTGATTTTGGTGAATAAATTAAATAAATATAACATTGTAGTTTCGTATTTAACTAATAAAAATTCAAATGTCCGCCTATGGGTTTTTTGTCAAAAAAGTTGACGCTTTTCAGTTCTCTAGTAGTTTTTACGTCAACGTCAACCTTTTTGACAAGTAATCATAGGCGGAGGTTTGAATTTTTATTAATTAAATGCGAAACTACAATTTTATATTATTTCATTTATTCATCAAAATGAGCTTAAACTCAAACAAAATTAGTATGACTGAATAGGTATTTTCAATACCTTTCAAACGAGGTATCACTTGCCATAAGGTCCCATTTAAAATTATCTGTCATAGTGGCACTGTAACGTCATCTGTCACTATTACGTCACCTGTCATGATTGGTTAAGAAGCCTACATCCGTTTATTTCCTCCCTCCTAATTTCACTATTATAAGTATAACCGTTCAAAAGATACGAGGGGGGGTACGGACTTTTGACTAGCACTGTATAACATTGGTTACGCTAAAACATAGTTTTAGAAATATTGACGAAAAACTTAAAAAAACTACTAATTTACCGGCTTCTCTCCCATCTCCCTCCCAAACCGGACTCTCAAAATGGTGTAACTTTTTACTGAACAATATGTGGACCATATAGAACATTTTGGTGTTGGAGGAAAACTTTTACTTTGGATGTTTTGGTTAGGCCTTTTTTGGACCAGTTATACTATACTACCTCCGTAACTTTGGAACCATTCATTTTGAAAAGATTATGCATAGGGCCTTTTTTATTTTAAATTTAATGTAGAACAATTTTGTATAGAGGGTTGTTCATGCTAAACCGCATAGTTTTAGAAATATTGGCGAAAAGCTTAAAAAAACTACGAATTTACCGACCAAACCCGACGCTCAAAATGGTGTGACTTTTTTCTGGACATTGTGTGGACCATATAGAACAATTTGGTGTTGAAGGATAACTTTCACTTTGGATGTCTGGGTTATGCCATCTTTTGGATCATCTATACTATACTATTGGTCAGACAAATAAAAAGGGAACACTGTGAGAGATTCCAAAAACGGATGGAACACAAACGAATTAGTCACTGGAATTAGTCAGTTTATCAACTTTTTATATCAATTTTTTTCTTTGTTATAAAGTAGCTATGCGTACCTATGCCAAATTTCATGTCAATCCACACGGTTCTTGAAAATACGGAGCAAAAACCGTGAGCAAATGGACTATAAGAATATGTAATTTTGTTCTCTGATAAAGTAATCGTTGTTTTTTGTAAATATTTATACCTTTTCGTAATAACTTATCAGTATATTACTTTCCTGCTGCTGAAAATGTAAGAACAGAAAATAAGGGTTAAGGTACGATTCCGACATCGACGGCAGGCGGTAGACTGCAACTGCAGACGGCAGTTGCAGTTGTCATCTAACTTCAATTGCTATCCGGCAGAACGTCAGTTGCAAATAATTATACAAATTAATAGTGCAAAGTAAATACGTACGTCATGGTAACAATTGTAACTGCAGTCTGCAGTTGCTGTCTGCCGCCTGCCGTCGATGTCGGAATCGTACCTTTACCCAGAGGACCATGCTAAGAATCACAAGGAAACAGAATACTAAATAATATCAGGCAAAGAACAAACATCAAAGACATAGTAGAACATGTAGCAAAAAAGAAATGGAGATGTGCAGGTCACGTGGCAAGAACACCGAACAACATCTAGACTAGAAGATTATTGGAATAGCGACCGCGAGCGGACAATCGGATAAACGAAGCAGATATCGATCACTAAGGCGCTGGAGTGACGAAGTAAAGAGAACTGCCGGGAACTGGATAGCTGGTAGCTCAAGATAGGGAGACATGGAAAAACTTAGAGGAGACCTATGTTCAGCAGTGGACGATAACGGTTAGACTATTATGATTATGATACTTTCCTAACACATAAAAAATAGTTTGTAGGTATACCGTATACCAATTCACTAAGCTACAAAAAACTACTTAAAAAGGAAGGAGGAAAGGGGCGCCTAAAATTACTTGCCCCGGAGCGCTTGAAAGCCTTGGCGCGGCCCTGTATATATCACATAGTTCTATGTGTTTTATATGCGGTTATTTGTATGAGAGCGTTCGTATTGTATTTGTGTATTGTGTGTTGCATATGTATTGTGTAAGATTGAAGATGTGCGTTTCACATTTACTTATCCGCTATTCTTGGTATATTCTTGTTGTTCACTTCTTCTTTAAGTATTGACAACCAAAGCCTGCTGCTGCAAAAACGACGCAAATGTTTCAGAATAAACAATCTACCTCACTTATGTGAATTTTTACTGTGTATCGATAAAAATAATTTCAAAATTATTTCGTTTATTAATGGTCATAAAGAATCCAAAAATTGCGATGTTTAAATAAACAAAACCTTTGACCTTTAATTTTTTAGGCCGCAAAAACCCCAAAAACTTTCCATGAAACGGGCCCCCGCTCCACAGCGTGTCTGTTCGTTGGGGCAAGAACATCTCGAGCTTTTCTCCTCCCGGTCTTCCATTCATGAGCCGGCCTTGGAAACGTTCATTCTGAACCTGGAGGGGGGTGATGGAGTGAGTAGAGCAGGTCAAGGTTGGCGGTGGCGCGAGGGAGGCGCTTGTTAGGGTAGATGAAGGTCGGTCGTTCATCATGATGGAGGGTACATTGCCAAACACAGTTGCCGAATCTCCGAGTCAACGGTTTTTGCGACGCTTGTTAATGAAATACGCAATTTTTTTTTGTTATCGTTTATCTTTTAAAAGAAACGTCTTGGATAAATAAGATATCCTAAAAATATTGTTGGTTAAACATCTTTCTGCAATAAACAGTCCTCTATATAAAGATGGTTGTATTCTCCTGTCATAAAAACTATGCTGTTATAAGCTCTTGTGGCGACACGTTTCAATTACTATTTTACTATTTTTTAAATGCTAATTTTAATTTTAATTTTTAATAACTTTTTTAAAATGAAATAATATGTGCCATTTAAAATTCACATCTCTTTCTATACGAAACCAGATGTAATGGTCTGTCTCAGTTTATTTATGGGAAACAAATTTCCCCATTAAATAGTTACCTTATCAGATCTTATATCAATAAATCACTTTTTAAATGCATTCGAAGACGCTTCTTAAAACTACAGAAATGCTAGCTTTTAAAACACCAGATAAAGGGCCAGGCGCTTTATGTCAATAAATTAGTCTTCAACGTAAAACCACAGACATGCGTTTTTAGTTCAGCCACAGCAGTCTGACACAAACCCTCGTCCCGCAAAGAATAACAAACCCTCTTACGAGATATAAGCACGCCTTTTTAACCGAAAATAAATAAATATATTATTGTTCGTTGTCTTAAATTTATTTTAATTTAATTTAATTGTTTCATTAAACCACCAACGGAACACTCTCTTTCTTGTTCGACAGACTATTTTGGCTTTCTCCCTTTCATTTAGTACTTATTTATGTTCCTTTTCCATTTGAACAATTTTTTAATCTTTCTCGTTTTTATACCCCCTCCGTGGCTCAGTGGTAAGAGCGCCTGCCTATGGATCGAACAATCCGAAAAGGTCGTGAGTTCGAATCTCACCAGGGTCAGAAATTTTTCGTTTATTATAAATTAATAAATGAAAATAGTTTCTGTCCTTGTGGGATCGGTATTCACCGGAGGGATCGCAGACGTTCGGATACAATTAGCGTCTCTCTGCAAAGACAATGACGTCGACTTTGCAAAGTAACAAGACACTTACTCAACACACACACTACACATTACTCCCCTGAGTTAGTGATAAGTTATAGTCTAAAAACAAATATGAAATTGACTGGCCAGTTGGTTGTGAAAACCAGTGCCAATAAAGCACAAAACACACACATTCTCGTTTTTATAATTTCTTTACTCTAATTATCAATCAAGCAATTTTTGTTTTATTCTTCTTAGATGTGATTTTTGTTGTCATTTTATTGATAGTCTTTCATGATTTACTACTTGTTACAAATTCTCGTTTATTTGTTTTATCAATTTTGTCAGTGCTTGTTTAGATCACCAACCTTTTATCTGTTAAATTTGTTGTAAAATACAGTACCTCTTATTTTAAAACTTCAGGATCATGAATAGAATCTTCATTATCGTCGATGGCGATAAACTCTTCGTGAGTCTTTGCCGAGTTTGTTATTCCTTTTTTGTCATTTTTGTCGGTCCTGTGCCAATATTTTCCATTTCTAACTTTCCGCGACGAAGGTTGGCAATCATCATTGCTATTCTCACTTTTGACACTACAGCCCGAAAGAGTTCATTTGAGCTGCATCCAAACCATTCTCTGAGATTTCACAGCCAGGACATTTTTCTCCTATCTATGCTGCGCCTTCCTTGAATCTCTCCCTGCATAATTAATTTTAGGAGTTCATATCTGTCACTACGTGTTATATGACCCAAGTATTAAAGTTTTCTTATTTTGATGGAATCCAGTATCTCCCTGCTGTTCTGTATTTTCCTTAGTACTTCGTATTTGGTTATTCTGTCTGTCCAGGAGATTCTCAGCATTCTTCGATACGTCCACATCTCAAATGCTTCCAATCTATTGCGACATTATTTATTAAGAGTCCATGTCTCCACATCATATAAAAGAACAGAAAATACATAACATTTTAATACTCGCTTTCTAAGATTTAGGTTGAGGTCTCTACTACGTAATATTTGTTTCATATTAGTGAATACCAATTTGTTTCATACCAACATAAACAACCAATGAGAGCACACTGAAATAAGAAAACAAGAAAGGTACCAATGAGAAAGCAAAATGAGCATTTGTAAGATTGAAATCTCTTTTCAGAAGTTACGATTTATGACTTGGCACCAAAATCTCTATCAATACTATGTGTTTCTACGTTATTACACGAAGTAGAGCCTTTAACACTTTCTCAAGCTTCTTTAGGAAATCTCGATTAATTTAGAGTTGTGGTGTTACACACGTATCTTAAAAATTCCATTGGTGAATCGTGTGACTAATGTTGAGGTACTATGTAGAATGGGCATGGAATGCTATATTTTTAACGCAATCAAAAAGCGCGATTGGAGTATTCAGGGCAAGGTATTTGGAAAGAGAGGACCAGGGAGAAGAAGAATAACTTCAAAATTTGTGAAAGTAGTTCAAAAAAACTACAATCGGAATATTCCGAATAGTTTCAAGCAAAGTTAGGATAGCCATACTTATCACAAATCCGGAACGGATAGGTACCATAAGAAGTAGAGGAAATATTAAATCATTATTTCTCAAATATTTTTGGTCAGAAATAACTTTGTGGTTATTTTTAACTAGTACAGGGAAAACAACTATGGGGACACTATGGTGTTGTAGTTCAGAGAAATAAGGAAAAAAAGATCCTGTTAGTGACACAACCCCCTCCAGGCCGAAACCAAATTTTTTGAGTAGTATGGACATCTATAATAATCTAGTATGTTTCTTGCAGCCGATTTTGATGATACACATAGTTATAAACAAATGAAGATCAAAAAACGGTAAATTTTCGCTTTTTTCGTCTATTACCAAAAATTAAGCATTTTAAACAAATTTGAGAGTAAGAAACTCATAAATCGTATAAAAAAACTTCAATATGGCGTTCGCTGAATATGTCTATCCTTATTGGTTGCTTAGAAAATTGCAAAATAAATTATAAATTTTGAGATTTTATAAATATTCATAAGATGTAAAAATTAACTTAGAACCTTCTTATTACACGGAATGCTGAGACTTATGGTGCTTAAATCATACCCTAAATTTCAAAGCAATCGGTCAAATAGTTTAAAAGTTATTTAATTTGTTTATCCCAAATTAATTTTTTTTGCAACACTAAGTCAGAAAATGATGAAGTTACAGTAATACTTTGGATAGTTTATGAAAGAAGAAGATTTACACTATTAACTTAATTAAAAAAATGACAAAAAAATTCTAAATATTGCAAAATTATTTTGCAAAAACATGTGAATTGAAAAAGGGGGGGCAACTTCGTCCCTAATTGTCCTAGGACAATTGTTTTTCTTTCTAAATGTGTATAAAAATTTAGTCTTTCTAAATATGAAAAAATAATTTTTCTACGGGTAACGGTTAAATAGTTACTCTAATTGTTTATAAGTAAGCAAAAATCGATATGTTTTTGAAAAATATTTTACACTGTTTAAAATGTCATTTTTTAAATTGTTTTTAAATGTTTTTGTCATTTTTTTAATTAAGTTAATAGTATAAATCTTCTTCTTTCATAAACTGTCCGAAGTATTACTGTGACCTCATAATTTTCTGACTTATAGTGTTTAAAAAAAATAAATTTGGAATAAACAAATTCAATAACTTTAAAACTATTTGACAAATTGGACTGAAATTTACAATATAATTTAAGCACAAGAAGTCTCAGCATTCCGTGTAATAAGAAGGGTCTAACTTAATTTTTACATAAGTTATGAACATTTATAAAATCTCAAAATTTATGACTTATTTTGCAATTTTCTAAGCAACAAATAAGGATAGACATATTCAGCCAACGCCATATTGAAGTTTTTTATACGATTTATGAGTTTCTTACTCTCAAATTTGTTTAAAATGCTTAATTTTTTCTTAATAGACGAAAAAGCAAGAATTTACCGTTTTTTGATTTTTATTTGTTTATAACGATGTATACTATCAAAATCGACTGCAGGAAACATAAAGGTTATTGATATAGATGCCCATACTACTCAAAAAATTTTGTTTCGCCGTGGAGGGGATGTGTTACGAGAAAAATCTTATATCTCTGGACTATTGTTGTTCTCCGTTTGTTCCCACTACTTAGGGACTAGGCTAATTTTCTATTCTGGCATTTAAGTCACCTAATATAATGACATGTTTTGTTTTACTGCGTTGTCTTCCAATTATGCTTTGCATATCCATAATATCTACAGTAGAATTGTTATTGTAACAGAAATCAACAGGTGCATAAATCATTTAGAGGCAATTTGTCGTTGAGGCCATTACAATGAAAATTTGGCAAACTCGCTTTAGCGAAGCGAAAAGAAAGGTTAGCGACTGAGCCGGGACGTGCGTGGGGGCGGAAACAGTATGGAGAAAGGAGATCGATGAATTACGTAGGAGTAGGATTCTCAAAAATGTATAATCAATTTTCGGAACAAAATTCTACGTAGTTGATGAGGGATAAAAGCATATTTATAGAATAGCCTAATTGTTAGCTTCGTTAAAACTAAAAATAGTTCGATGATTATTTAGCGACAAATTAAATGTCGGTAAACATTTATTAAGGCATGTAGGTACCGGGTGTCCCAATAAGAATGGCTCTCGGCCATATCTCAGGAACCGTTTATAATACAGCTTTGAAAAAAAAATATTTGTAACAAAAGTTGCCTCGGGAAAAACCTGGAAATTATTTTTATAATTGTAGGTCCACCGCTAGAAGGCGCAATTGAATATCAAAAATTAAAAAATCAAAATTTTACAAAATTTACCTAATAAAAGGGCACTGGAAATCCAATCATCGTATTCTTCATAAAATTCTGCGCAGATTTGATTTCACAAGTTTAAGTCTACCTTTGCAAATAGGAGGTGGGGGTGAGTGGGAACCCTCTTATGAAAAAATGGCTGTAAGTCCGGTTCTGCTAAATCGAATTTTGCATACTTGGTCTTGTTGAAAGTAGCTCTTTTTCGTCAATGTAAGTATCCTATTTTCGAAATAGCTTAATAAGTAACATGCAAGCTAGGAGGCGTTATTTAATAATTTTCAGAAATCTAGTTTTCTTGCTCTTCATTTGTTTTTACTTTAAAGGCATCTATTCGCGTTGTTTTTTTAAATATTCTTTTCCTCTCTTCTTTCATGTTAATATTTATTTTTGCTCTAACTATACGATGGTCACTACCCGTTGTTACGTTGTTTATTGTTGTTACGTCTTCGAATATTCTTTTGTTGTTTGAGAGAAAATAGTCTATTTCATTTTTGGTGGTTCCGTTGGGTGCAACCCATGTCCACTTTCTGTTAGGTTTCTTTTTGTAGAAGGTATTCATAATATACATGTTTTCTTGTTCCAGAAATTCCATAAGTTTTTCTCCCCTTGTGTTTCTTGTGCCGAATCCAAAATTTCCAATCTTGCTTTCAGAGTCTTCAATCTTACTTCCAATTTTGGCGTTAAAATCTCCCATTATTATTATTTTGGATTCTCTGTTGGTGTCTATAGCTTTTTTAAGATCTTCGTAAAAAGTATTTATTTCTTCATCAGTTGCCTTTTCAGTTGGAGCATAAACTTGCACAATCTTTAATTTGGTTTTTGGATTTAGTTTTAAAATCATGTATGTAACCCTGTCTGAGATGCTGTCAATTATTTGAATTTGTGATTTTCTCTTCTTGTTGATTAAGAAACCTACTCCACCGTATGTATAGTCTTCATTGCCTTTATAATAGAGCCTGTTGCCTGAATGTAAGTCCACATACCCTTCACCTCTTCTTTTAACTTCTGATAGTCCCATTATATCCCAATTCATATTCCCTAATTCCTCTTCTAGTTCGTAGAGTTTTTCGTCTTTTGCCATGGAACGGATGTTGTAAGTTGCTATATGGAGTTGTTTGTTGTTCTTCTTTTTCAATGTCGACTTGCCTCCCCCAGAATCCTCGAGGCAGACCGTTATTTCGGTGTGGGACTGTGGAATAAACTTCCTACCCACCTGGGGTATCTTCCGTATATCTGTTCCGAGAGGTCTTAGCGGATAAGTTCAAATATGATCCTTCACATAATCAAGATGAAATTGACGAAATTAACAAAAACATCAATAAGAACCTTCTCGAAGCCGGACTACAGGTCGCAAAGAAAACAAGTACTAAAGAAGACAAAATAAGCAACGAAACTAAACAACTGATGACGGAAAGACGACAACTACTAACGCAAAACAAACGCCATACTCAAGAATACATAGAACTTAATAAAACAATTAGAAAAGAACTAAAACGCGACTTACAAAAATGGAACGAGAACTTCATAGAGCGAGTCATTGAAAACAACAGAGGCTTAAAATGTCTAAGACCCGCATTGGGTGTTCAAAAAATCATTAAAATTAAAGACGCCAATAGTAAGGAAGAGAAGGACAAATATAAAATAACAAAAATAGTCGAAGACTTCTACAAAAGCTTGTACAGCTCGCAAAGCCAGCCTAATGAATCAACAAAGGAGAACGTCAAAAGAAAAATAAAAAACGTGGGATCAGAAGTACTACCAAATATAAAGGGATTCGAAATAGAAAGAGCTTTAAAAGAACTAAAAAATAATAAAGCTCCAGGACAGGACGGTATAATTGCCGAGCTCTTGAAAACAAGCAAGACAGTAACAATCCCTATACTAACAGAGCTATTTAATAAATGTCTCCATAATAGCAAGATCCCTAAAGACTGGAACGAAAGTCTAGTAATACTTTTACACAAAAAAGGGGACAAATGTGACCTACAGAATTACAGACCGATATCGTTGCTCAGTCAAGTATACAAACTATTCATGAGAATTATTAACAACCGGTTGACCTACAAAATGGACAATTACCAACCAGTGGAACAGGCTGGCTTCCGCAAAGGATATAGTACATCAGACCATCTGCTGACAATGAGAACATTGATAGAGAAGGCAAATGAATACCAACTACCCGTATTTCTTGCCTTCGTAGACTATGAAAAGGCGTTTGATAGTATCGAGATGTGGGCCATAGAACAAGCTATTAATAATTGTAGAATAGATTCGAGATATAGACAACTAATACATAATATATATGAAAATGCAACTATGATAGTACAACTAGACGAAAATACAAATCCCATCCCTATTAAGAGAGGCGTGAGACAAGGAGACGTAATATCGCCAAAGCTTTTCAACCTAGCACTAGAAGACGTCTTCAAAACGACAAATTGGTCAACCTATGGCATTAACGTTAATGGCAAGAAGCTAAATCACCTCAGATTCGCTGACGACATTGTGATTATAGCGAGCTCATTCGAGGAACTGCAAATTATGATAGAGGAACTCGCAGGCAGCTCCCAATACGTCGGTCTAAAAATGAACATGAAGAAAACAAAAATAATGACAAACACAGATGACCCCAGACGCATAACTATAAATGGCAGTGAGATATAAAAAGTCCAGGAATATATCTACCTAGGCCAAATCCTGAAACTTGACAAAGAGAACCAAAGTGCGGAAATTAATAGGAGAGCAAGACTAGCATGGGCAGGATTTGGAAAACTTGGTTGGATACTTAAGAACCGCAAAATACATCAATATTTGAGGACCAAAGTGTTCAACCAGTGCATCCTTCCTATCATGACATATGGGTGTCAAACCTGGACCCTAACCAAGGCAAATATGAATAAACTAGCTACAACAGAAAGAGCTATGGAAAGAGCAATGTTAGGTATACGACTGTCAGATAAAAAGAGGAGCGACTGGGTAAGATCAAAAACAAAAGTCGAGGACATAACAACAAAAGTTGCCAAACTTAAATGGAGCTTTGCAGGCCACACTGTTAGACAAAAAGACCAACGTTGGAATGCCACGATACAACATTGGAGACCTTACCAAAGTAAACGACCGAGAGGAAGACCACAGATGAGATGGGTTGATGATATTAAAAGAGTAGCCGGAACGAATTGGAAATATGTTGCTCAGGATAGAGACCGATGGAAGGAGTTGGGAGAGGCCTATGTCCAAACGTGGACGATAGAAGGCTAAGAAGAAGAAGAAAAGTTTTCTTTGGAAAATATTAAATATAAGTAAGCAGTTTTAATCCTGTATTAGCAACATCCTGTAAAATTAGCAACATAATACCGAAAACCGCATGTCGATACCTTTTTTCTATCTCGAGATATCTTAAGAAACGTGTAAATTTTAAGCAACTGTTAATGTCACCGGTAGACGAAGTTAAGGAAAAGTAGTGTGCTATGGAAAAAACAAAGAAACATTTTTCAGATGTAAACGTATATAATTAATTAAAGCAACAATCAGACAAACAACACTATAAAATATAACAAATAAATAAAAGCAACTACTTACTTAGTGACGACCTAAATGTTCAAATTGTTGCCCATCATTTTCGATGCAAGCATTTACTCTTTCAAGAGTACATAGATTGAACAGCAGTCTCAATTTCTGCTTTCGCAATGCTTTGAATGGCATTTCGTATTCTCTAGATTTTAGATCATGTTTTCTCGAGTAGTGGGCCTAGCGGCAAAAACAAGGTCTTTAATCCGCTCCCATAAATAAAAGTCTAAAACATTTAAATCTGTTGCTATTCAATTTACTCTTGAAAGAGTAAATGCTTGCATCGAAAATGTTGGGCAACAATTTGAACATTTAATCAGTCACTAAGGCTAGTTGATTTTATTTCTTTGTTATATTTTATAGTGTTGTTTGTCTTATTGTTGTTTTAATTAATTATACACGTTTACATCTGGAAAATGTTTATTTGTTTTTTCCGTAGCACACTACTTTTCCTTAACCTCGTTTACCGGTTGCAGTAACAGTTATGTTTAAAATTTACACATTTCTTAAGATATCTCGTGATAGAAAAAGGTATCGACATGCGATACCTTTCTGAAAATAATTAAATAACGCCTCCTAGCTTGCATGTTACTTATTAAGCTATTTCGAAAATAGGACACTTACATTGACGAAAAAGAGCTATTTTCAACAAGACCAAGTATGCAAAATTCGATTTAGCAGAACCGGACTTACAGCCATTTTTTCATAAGAAGGTTCCCACTCACCCCACCTCGTATTTGCAAAGGTAGACTTAAACTTGTGAAATCAAATAAGCGCAGAATTTTATGAAGAATACGATGATTTCCCAGTGCCCTTTCATTAGGTAAAGTTTGTAAAATTTTGTTTTTTTAATTTTTGATATTCAATTGCGCCCTCTAGCAGTGGACCTACAATTATGAAAATAATTTCCAGGCTTTTCCCGAGGCGACTTTTGTTATAAATATTTTTTCTCAAAGCTGTACTATAAACGGTTCCTGAGATATGGCCGAGAGCCATTCTAATTGGGACACCCGGTACATACATATATGAAATTATTAATATTTCATAATTGTGTGGACTGTATGTTTTTAGAGGTTGCTGGTTCAAGTGGAGATTAGAGAGGGATTATGATATACAGACAATATTATAAGTTTAAAAAAATCTTACCCAAGTCACTGTTTCACCGCTTGCGATTCTATCACGTCACATATACCGGTTTCATAGGCGGTTGCTTGGACCAGGAGAAAGTTTCGCGTTAATAGTTAAATCCAGAGGAAGATTCGTTTACTTGGAGAGATGTGTTGCCAACGAAAGATAACACAAGAGATATTTTACCATTCGGAGGGTAACACAAGAGAGTCTTTACCCTTTGTACGGTAACACCACAAGAGTGATATATGCACTTATGTTACCTTTGCTGATCAACAATGGAGAGATATTATTCGTTTGCAGTTCGCAAAATTTTCGCTGTATTGGGTACGGATGATACTAGGTAGTATAGGGACATAGGGATGAAAACTAGATACGAACTGTTAGTCAGGATTGGCTTGAGAATTATTTAAAATTAAGGATTGAAATAAGGGAGAAGGCACCGCAATGCTGAATTGATGTCTCTGTATGGTAGGTACGGAAAATATCTTCATACATACGAAAGCTAGCCGGATAAGATGGGCAGGTCCAGGCACGTAGCCAGAAAATGATCTTGAGGGAGGTCCAAACACAACTCAATATTTTTGTTAGATTAGACGGTAAGGTATTGAAAAAAAAAATCAGAATAAATGTTAGATCCATATGCAAAATGTTAAACAATAAATTTAATATTTTAAAAATTGCAATAACAAGTGTTTAATACTTTACTAAGATATACCATCTATATGACGACAATCTCACCCTAGTAAAATAGGTTGTTTGTAATACCTAATTTCACCATTGTATCTTTAATATCATTTTAGTGTCCCTGATGATGGGACATATAATCTATACTACTAACGAAATATAGGATTCCGTAGAAAATAGTACACCTTGTCTTCTATTCAGCTGTCTACCCAATAATTTTTGGTTATCTGATATATCATCATCATCATCCAGCCTTCTGCAGCCAAAGTTGAACATAGGCCTCCCCTAATTTCTTCCAGTTTTGTCGATCTTGGGCTTCTAGCAACAAATTCCCAGGAACCATTTTGACGTTGTTTGTCCATCGTGTAGGTGGTTTACCTCTACTTCTTCTGTCTGTTCGTGGTCTCCACACTGAAATTCTTTGGGTTCACCACCGGTCTTCATTCTGGCTACAAGGTCCGACTAATTCCACTTCAGCTATGCTATTCGCTCTGTGACATCTGTAATGATGATTTGATATCTACACTCACCGGCAGAGAAAACGGGCACCCCAAAAAATGGGTCATTTTTAATGTCTTGTATTTCCTAAACCTGATGTCCGATTTAAGTAATTTTTTTAATATGTTATAGCCTTATTCTTTATCAACATCGTTGTAATAATATTGTTGCTAGACAGGTACATTGTCATTGTATACAGAGTGTACGAATCAAACTGTGTTTTTTCTCAAACTTTGGAACACCCTGTGGAATGTTCTAGCTTTTATAAAATACTAAAATTAAAACCCAACTATAGCCACAAATTTTCTTAACATTCTGTTTTTTTATTCATTCGCTTATGTTGAATAATAAAAAAGTTAGGCACTTTAACAACTACCCCTGTTTTTCGTCAATACAGGGTGTTTTTCAATAAGTATAGCAAGCTTTAAGGGATAATTCTGCATGATAAAATAATGACAGTTTGCTTTATAAACTTACGCCCGCAAATACTTCGTTTCTGAGATAGGGGGTGTTTAAATTGTTCTTACAAACTGACGATTTATTTATTGCTCTAAAACGGTTTGTGATATGCAAATGAAATTTGGTAGATTTTAAGAGCTAGTTATTGCGCATTTTTTGGCATACAATTGAGAATTTTATATTCACCATTGGCGTGCATACGGGATATATCTAAAATATTTATACCTGTATGCACGCCAATAGTAAATATAAAATTCTTAATTGTATGCCAAAAAATGCGCAATAACTACCTCTTAAAATCCACCAAATTTCATTTGCATATCACAAACCGTTTTAGAGAAATAAATAAATCGTCAGTTTGTAAGAAAAATTTCAACACCCCCTATCTCGGAAACGAAGCATTTGCGGGCATACGTTTATAAAGCAAACTGTCATTATTTTATCATGCAAAATTACCCCTTAAAGTGTGCCGTACTTATTTAAAAACACCCTGTATTAACGAAAAACAGGGGTAGTTGTTAAAGTGCTTAACTTTTTTATTATCCAACATAAGCGAATGAATCAAAAAGCAGAATGTTAAGAAAACCTGAGGCTATAGTTTGGTTATAATTTCAGTATTTTATAAAAGCTAGAACATTCCACAGGGTGTTCCAAAGTTTGAGAAAAAAACACAGTTTGATTCGTACACCCTGTATACAATGACAATGTACCTGTCTAGCAACAATATTATTACAGCGATATAATGAATAAGGCTATAACATATTAAAAAATTACTTAAATCGGACATCAGGTTTAGGAAATACAAGACATTAAAAATGACCCATTTTTTGGGGTGCCCGTTTTCTCTGCCGGTGAGTGTATATATCTGGCTTTCGACGTTCCAATGAATGGAACAAAGAGCCAATAAACTGAGTCTTTCGTTTCCCATCGTGTTTCTGGGTGAAGTTTTTACTGGCTTCATTGTTGAGAATGAAGGTTCTACACTAGCCGTTGTGACAGGTATAGTATATGACTTAACACCCCATGTGGGGTTTCGTCGCTTTTGCTTTCTAAATTCATTTTACGGGGTGGATCAGACCCCATGATCATTGTATTTGTTAACTAATATGTCTCTATTTCTTCCGGTATATTGCCTTCTCTTTCCATTTTGTAATTCCGGCTCTCTTAGGTACTCATCTACTTCAGTTAACCATTTCGATCTGGATCGACCACATCTCTGTTTTCTTCCTGGTTGCCATAATATCATAGCTTTTGATACTGATTCTGGTCCTTGTCTCCATATATGACCCAGCCATTTGGTTCTTTGTACTTTTATTTTCTTTACTATATCTTCTCCATTTAATTCTTCTACAATGTCTTTATTCGTTCTCCTTATAGGTACTCTTGTTCTTCGATTCTAACCTGATCCAGTATTGTCTTTATTATCTTTCGTTCATTTATCCTTTTGTGACAGGTATAGTTGTCAAAATTATAAGGAATTTGTAAATGTTTGGAAAAAATCTTTATTACAATATTCCATTAGGTGGAGAACTTCGGTATTCGGTTCCAAAGATGATATTGTATTACAGTTGCAGCATAACTATATTTAGCTTTTATTGCTGCAAGGGAAGTATCGTGGGAGTAATAGGCAGCCAAAATTTCTAGCAATTTGTCTTTTTCGGTAGAGGCAAATTAATGCAGGTAAAAGAATTTGAAATGCTGACAGAATACTTTCGTTTTTGCTAAATCTGATTTTTAAATTGGATATAAGTTGATCCGTACACTGAATAAAAACAGAAATAATCCTAGTAAAAAATAATAATAATTACGTTCACTTTTTCAAAAATATTAATAATAACTTGGGGATAAATTTTCTGCCTTGGTAAAAAACCCGAGGAAGTTTTGGGAGGGGACCGGACCCCATGGGCCCCACCCTTGGCTACGTACCTGGACAGGTCATGTGGTAAGATAAGAGGAAGACAGAATGTTAAATACGGTGTGTTTGCGAGACCAGACAGTAGATTAGTAGGCCGTCACAAAAAAAGATGGAAGGATGATGTTGAAGCCGATTTATCTAGGATTAAGATACAACAATGGTAAATGAAAGTTCAAAATCGTAGAAGATGGAGGGTTATAGTTGATGCGGCGATGACTCAAGTGAGCCAAATAGAAGAAGAAGTCTATTTTTTGTTTCTGTATTCTTAATTGTTCTACAAATAATAGTCTCTTCTACATTTATTATCTAATAAATTTACTGGTTATTTGAACAAGCACAAATACTAACATATATTTATAGATTTGAGACCAAAATATAAAGGTCTGGGTCACGATTTCCGCATTATGATGTAATTCAAAGATCAAATAAGCGAGAAAAATATTTATCCGTGTAATATCAGTAAATTTCCCATTTTATTATACGCAATGATGCTATAACTCCATCAATTGATTCGCGTATTTATTTAGATTAAAAATGAATTTAAAAGATCCCATTATTCACACTCGTTTTAATTTTATCTTCTTCGTTACCAAAATAGAGCCTCCGATGTGGTGTGAAAAAAACCCAGGGAGTGCGTCACAATTTTTTTATCAGCAACCTTGATTTTTCACGATATCCCTGAAAAATTATTATGTTTTATCTGGTCGTAAATATTCTATTTAAAACAAACATTACATCATATTTATTTAACCTTAGTTATAGTTGGAATGTTATTTGATGATGATACCACTGGAGCGTTATATTTATGTATGTACTACAGTTGAACCCGCTTATTCAAATAGCCTTCGTGCCAAGCAAAAATATTCCTATAACCAGGATATTCTATTAACCGATAATTGATAGGTAGTAGAATCGTTTCGGGACCTGAAATTTTTATTCCTTAAACCGGGATATTCTTATAACCGGTATTCTAATAACCGGGTTCGACTATATTTTGTATTTTCTTGGGAGAATATGGTCTAAGAGCTAGCAACGTTTTCGACAAATCATTTTAAGACGGCTGATTCTTTCATATATTGTTCTGGCTGCTGATACAGGTTGCGTTCATTACTGCGCAGCACATCTGCACAGGTAAACACAAAATCAGGGTGACTGATTAGTGTGAAAAAGCTTAGTAGATCCGCTATAGTAATAGAGAGCAATAAAAGTTAATAACAAAAATTGTAGCTAACTTTGCGCTTCACATATTACAAAATTAGCTAAAATGTTACAGGGTGTTCGATAACAGTGGCAGACTAAACTTTTGTTTTTTTTTTTAAATGGAACACCTTATATTTTATTTTATATTCGAAATCTTCTTAACTTCCCCATCACAAAAATATAAAGGTTTGTTATGTTATACATGGTATTTACAAAGTTCTTTAAGGTTCTTTAAGTTCTATGAAAATCGTAATAAGTTCAGCTCCCTGTATAAATAAAAATAAGCACAACAGCAATGGTTTATTGGTGCCATATTTTTTTGTTGATTGTCAAAATTTATAAAAATCGTTGATATTGCTAATTTTCTTTATATCGAATACAGAGTGAGTCAAAACGCAAGTACATTATTTTCACAGTAATTTTAAATAGAACACCCTAATTAATAACTAGCTCTGAAAAATGAAAATATCTCGAAAACTGACAAATTTAGGCATAGGGAATATTATGCAAAAATTAAAGTACGGTAATGATATTTTTCTATAGTAATATAAAATACAGGGTGTTCCATTTAAAATTTCTGAGAAAAGAATGTACTTGCGTTTTGACTCACCCTGTATTCGATATAAGGAAAATTAGCAATATCAACAATTCTTAAAAATTTTCACAATCAACAAAAAAATATGGCAACAATAAACCATCGCTGTTGTGCTTTTTTTTATTCATACAGGGAGCTGAACTTGTTACGATTTTCATAAAAAATTGGTTATAACTTTGTAAAAGCCCTGTATGTATAACATAACAAACCTTTATATTTTTGTGATAGGGAAGTTAAGAGGATTTCGAATATAAAATAAAATATAGAGTGTTTCATTTAAAAAAACATAAGTTCGGTCTGCCACTATGTTATCGAACACCCTGTAACAATCTAACTAATTTCGTAATGTGAAGCTGAAAGTTGGCCACAATTTTTATTAGTAACTTTTATTGCTATCTATTACTATAGCGGATCTACTGAGCTTTATCACACTCATCAATCACCCTGTATATTGAATTTAAATTATTTTAGGACGAAAAATTTTTTGTCATTAATTTTTAAACCACAGAAATGTCTGGCAATTATAGTTCATATTTCTAATAATGTTTAAAAAGTAATGACAAAAAAATTGTTCGTCTTACAATAATTTTACATTCGATATGTTTACCTGTACAAGTGTGCTGCGCAGTAATGAACGCAACCTGTATCAGTAGCCAGATGGCCGGTACGGTGTTCGAGGAAGCATAGGGAACAATATATGAAAGAATCAGCCGTCTTAAAATGATTTTTTTCCGACGTTGCTAGGTCAGAAAATCTTCCGAAAAAATCAAAAGACAGCTATGTGATTCTCGAATAAAACTCAAAATTCGACTACGTTTATCAAAATTCTATGCCTGTTGGCCTGTTCGACTATTCTCGATGCAGTTAAAGACGTGTACACTTAAAACATGTGGATATGCCGGAGAATCCTCAAAATTTCATGGACAGCACATGCCTCAAAAGAAGTAATGCATAGATTAGGCAAGGAACGAGAACTTTTCAACACAGTGAAAGTTGGAAAAATATCAAACCTAGGCCACATACTGAGAAATAATAAGTACCAGAGCCGGATTTAAGGCAGTGGGGGCCCCTGGGCAGAATTGGTGTGGGGCCCTACCTCCTACGTATTAAAAAAATTGTTGTTATAACTATGGTATACAACCAACTACAGGGTTTTTCCTTTTAGAAATAAAAAAAAATGTTGATCTAGGTACTTTTATAAATATAGAGAGAGTCTGTAATTTGGAATAAATTCAATATCTCAAATACTAATTGTTTTTTTGAAAAATGCTCAGATCCGTCGATTAGTATTTCAAATTGTCCTTTTTGACATACAGTAATAATGTATACAGGGTGTCCCAATTTAGAGATATGACGTCATCGTTGATTTTCTTAAATGGCAACACTGTTATTTTGATAGGGTGTGTAAAGTTATACACAACTGCAAACTATCAAATTTTTATTCTTCACCATTTACAAGATAATAGAAAATAACAAAGTTATGTCTGTAATTTGGAATAAATTCAATAATTAAAATACTAATTGCTTTTTTGAAAAATGCTCAGACCCGTAGATTAGTATTTCAAATTGTCATTTTTGATATACAATAATAATGTATACAGGTTGTCCCAATTTAGAGATATGACGTCATCGGTGATTTTCTTAAATGGCAACCCTATCATTTTGATAGCTATAGGGTGTGTAAAGTTATACACAACTGCAAAATTTCAAATTTTTATTCCCTACCATTAACAAGATAATAAAAAATAACCAAGTTATGAAAAGCAAGTAATCAAATAATAATTGAATTTAATTATTTCAATTAAGCAAATGCTCATAACGTTGCCCATTGACAATTTGACAATAATTGAGGGCAACATTATGAGTATTTGCTTAATTGAAATAATTATTAAATTCAATTAGTATTTGATTACTTGTTTTTCATAACTTTGTTTTTTTTTATTATCTTGTAAACGGTAGGGAATAAAAATTTGAAATTCGGCAGTTGTGTATATCTTTACACACCCTATCAAAATAGCTATCAAAATGACAGTATTGCCATTTAAGAAAATCAACGATGACGTCATATCTCTAAATTGGGACACCCTGTATACATTATTATTGTATGTCAAAAATGATAATTTGAAATACTAATCGACGGGTCTGAGCATTTTTCAAAAAAACAATTAGTATTTTAATTATTGAATTTATTCCAAATTACAGACATAACTTTGTTATTTTCTATTATCTTGTAAATGGTAGAGAATAAAAATTTGATATTTTGCAGTTGTGTATAACTTTACACACTCTATCAAAATGACAGTGTTGCCATTTAAGAAAATCAACGATGACGTCATATCTCTAAATTGGGACACCCTGTATACATTATTATTGTATGTCAAAAAGGACAATATGAAATACTAATCGACGGGTCTGAGCATTTTTCAAAAAAATAATTAGTATTTGAGATATTGAATTTATTCCAAATTACAGACTCTCTCTGTATATTTTTAAATACTAAAAAATATTCTTTTTTTTTTTTTATTTAGCTAATGCCTCGACAACTAATGGCCATTGGCATGGTAGGTACGGTAATTTTGAACAGTTAGGTACCTAGTGTCATGTGTAGTGTGTGTGTTGAGTAAGTGTCTTGTTACTTTGCAAAGTCGACTCATTGTCTTTGCAAAGAGACGCTAATTGTATCCGAACGTCTGTATCTTCTAAAAAATATTCTTGTTACAGTAAAATATTAAAAATAAACACAATAAAATGTATGGTTAAAGTCCGGGTAATTTTTGAGATTTTTGCAATTTGCTAGTATGGCAGATTCTAAAAGAAAATATTACCGTCCATTGACAACAAAAGAATTAGAGTGGGAAGCTGAAAGCCTGTGGGCGAATGAAGATGAACCAGAGACCATCGAAAATTATTTTGGAGACTCATCAGATGAAGACCATGATTATGTTCCTGAACATCAGTCTGACACTGATAACGAACAAAGTGACGACGATAATTAAGGAGAATAAACAGAACCCAATACCTCGTAAAGAAATATCGTCAGTATACTGGGAAAAATTGTTTAGAACATGTAGACCAGGGTAATAAGGTTTTTTCCATGACACTCGAGCAGCCAGGGTACTGAAGCGTTTTTTCGACAGGTAATACCTATGAGAACAAATTGTAACCATTTCCTGCGTAGGATCTGGAGGCCATTTTTATTTATAAACAATTAAGTGTCAAAAAATGGCATTTTTCCCCTTTTTTTCAAATCAATGGAAAACAGTGAAACTTATGGATTTTTTAGTACAAATATCTTTGAGATTATGGAAAAAGTTATAAAATGACGTATTACAAAGTTTGATATACTCATTTATTGTTAATATAATTGCGAAAAAAGGTCGGAATTTCAAAAAAAAATAATTTCGCAATATCTATTGTAAAAGGTAGTGTACAGCTTTGAAATTTTTGGCATAAAAGGGCTCTTTGGTGCTTAATATGTGATAAAAATTTCAAAGCGATTCATTGAATTGTTTAAATTTTATTCAAATTGTTTATCCCAGAGAGCATTTTTTTTGCAATAACATAAGTCAGAAAAAAATGACGTTAGAACCATTCCACAGGTGTCAAATGGAAGAGCGTGAGCTATATTTTCAACTTGGTTTTAAAAAAGCGAATAAAAAATGCAATTATTAGTAATAAATAATTATGCAAAAGTATCGTAAATCTTTCCTTATAAACTTTTTATTTTGTTATATAAGAAATTATATATATTTATTGCAATTTTTGATAAATTATGGTATAAATAACATTACTTGGTAGTTGTGCACTTAAAACAGGGTAAAAAAGTTAATTTTTTTGGAAAAAGTTATTCAAAAAGTTTATAAGGAAAGATTTACGATACTTTTGCATAATTATTTACTATTAATAAATACATTTTTTATTCGCTTTTTTTAAACCAAGTTGAAAATATAGCTCATGCTCTTCCATTTGACACATGTGGAATGGTTCTAACGTTATTTTTTTCTGACTTATGTTATTGCAAAAAAATGCTCTCTGAGATAAACAATTCGAATAAAATTTAAACAATTGAATGAATCGCTTTGAAATTTTTATCACATATTAAGCACCAAAGAACCCTCAATTGACAAAAATTTCAAATCTGTACACAAATTTTTACAACAGTTATTACGAAAATATTTTTTTTTGCAATTCCGATTTTTTTTTCGCAATTATATTAACAATTAATGAGTATATCAAACTTTGTAATATGTCATTTTAAAGCTTTTTCCATAATCTCAAACATAGTTGTACTAAAAAAATCACAAGATTCACTGTTTTCCATTGATTTAAAAAAAAGGGAAAAATGCCATTTTTTGACAGTTAATTGTTTATAAATAGAAATGGCCGCCAGATCCTACGCAGGAAATAGTTATAATTTGTTCCTATAGGTATTACTTGTCGAAAAAACGCTTCAGTACCCTGGCTGCTCGAGTGTCACGAACAGGGTATATTTTTGTCTTATTACCCTGGCCTAATGGTACTGTTTGAAACATCGAGCTCAATTATGTTATGTGTGTCAGAACCAAAGTTGAAGTGCCTGGCTAAGATTAAGAAATAGTTATCTTGTAGCAACATTTATGTTTTAGTTGAAAGACTGATAAGTTTTGTACACACTTGAATGAACGAAGAAAGTAAAAAAGTATATTAAAGTGTGTAAATTTATTTAATTCCTTAGCTAAGCGCTTTCGACATATGTGTCATCATCAGAGCTAATGGTCAAAGTATATAAAAAAAGTACCGGCTACTTCGGGTTGTAAGTGTTTGCATATTAAGAACATTGGTCTGGTGTGCAATTCCGGATGATGAAAGATTACTTTTCTTGGATTACTGGATTTTAATTAAAAATAATAAAACAGTAAGAACAACGACTTAGACGGTACAAACATATAAATTTTGGTCAGGGTACGGTATCACTCGAAAATGGTTCGGTGATACCGTAGTCCACTTCGTGGCAAGTGTTTTACCCTGTACATAATAAATTCATCTCAAGGTGAGTCTCCTCCAGACTTATGAGGCCCGTCAGCATAAATAGAGGCTCAGTCTCGGGAATTGATTCGGTCGGGTACAAAGGTCGGAGGAGGTATTTTCTTTTTCATTGTTTCAAGGGCGTTTGTTTCAAAAGCTCGACGTTGGAATAGACGGGATGGGATGAATATTCATGTCTTTTCAAGCTAAAAGGATATTGCTTACGTTCGTGGCGACTAAAATAAAGAAGGATTCAATTTAAACCGTTTATCTCTTCGTTTTTCGTGAGGCTAATTGGTTCGCGCCGAGAGGAATTTCTTTTAAAAAACGGTTGAATAGATTAAAAGAATTTTGCAATGAGTTGTTACTGTAGATAACAAAATAATGGTCAGTATTTCTGTGAAATGGTGTAGGAATACTGTAGAGATATTTAAGTAATAGGGAAGAGTAACAAACTGGCTATTATCCTCGTTAGATGCAAATAAAAAAAAACAAAGGTGAGATACTAACTCACATCTTATCGACAGATGCAATAAATGACGTCAAAGTTAGAATAAATGAAATATGGAAAAAAGAATGGAAAAATATTACAAGCATGTCAAAAAATTTATATTTTTCTTTACATCAAGAACTTCCTCCGCCACCTGAATACATATTTAAATATAACCTGCCAAAGCAAGATATTTCTACTATCGTCAGATTAAAAACCCGACACGGGAAATATGAGGCACATCTGCCCAAATTAGGAATAATTAATTCATCAGTCTGTTTTTGTGATAATGTTTCGATTAGAGATTTAAACCATATTTTCTTGGAATGCAAAATTAACGAGAGATATATAAATCAATTATATTACAATTTACGACAAACACAAGTTCATTTTCCAATTAGTATAGAATATCTACTAAGTTGTCATAAAATGGAAATATTTAAATTACTCATAAACTACTTGAAAGAAACAAATATAGGTAATCATTTAAGTGAAATACGTATAAATATAACAAAACTAATAAATTGAGGTAAAAATAAAATAAAAATCTGTGGCTAACGGACTCGCATCCAAGCCATTTTTTCACACACACACACACACACACAAAGAGAAAAATATCGAAACATATACACACACCCAAACTTATATGGAATCACCATGTGTTTTAAAGTAATATTTATTTTTTTTGAAAAAACTTGTTATTGTTGCGAAGAATAAAGGTTTTTATTGAAAATAAACAAATATATAAGACAATCGGATAGTACAACTCGGTACGGTATAGGTTATTTGCTTGAGTTGCAGATTGAACGAAAATAAATAAACTAACTTTTGCGTCCAAAAACTTAAATATGCCTGATGTGGGGCTATAGAACTTACAACGAGGAAATTAACAATTGGTCTTGTGGAGATAGTAATGTTCTCATAGGGACATCGCTGTAGAGCTAGGCGTAATACAGGGCGTTCTGTCCAAAACCTATGCTAGGTAACAGGAACTATAAAAGCTCAAAAATATAGCAAGGGAAAGTCGCCAAAGTAATAACGGCTCTCCAAGATAGTTTAATCAGGGCCGTGCGGTGCTATGATGCGGTGAGGCAGTCGCATCAGGCGGCATCATAAGGGGGCTGCATAATCAGTAAAAAGTAAAATCAAAATACATAAAAATAATCATAGCAATAAGATAGGGCAAAATAGAACACTTGAAAAATATCAGAGGGCGTTTTACGTGCCCTGTGCATGCCACTCTTTAAACTTAGTTTTAAAAGTGAAGAAAGTGTCTTCTTCTACAGAAACAACAACCCTTTTTGTATTCCACAAGAACTGTACGCTTTATTTATAATTATACAAAGTGTTGGGAAGTTCCGTAAAAACATGTTTCACAACTCTTAAACCGTTGAATGATACTAGATGGTCAAGTCAAATGGATGCATTGAAACATTTAAGGCTTGAAGATTTCAAGTTTGTGAAATATAATATGATACCTCATTCGAAATAATAGAAGAAGTCAACAAAGATTCAGAAATCAGAAACTAAAGTTAAAGCACTAGGATTAGCAAAAAATATTAAAAATTATAAATTTATATATGAGGTGTAGTTCTTTGGCAAGATATTTTATTTCATATAAATTCAGTCTCGAAGATGCAACAAGTAACTATAAATTTGTCAGACTGTGTAAAAATGTTGTCAGAAACTCTAGAAAAAAAAATGAAAAGTCGCAGACAATCTGGCTATGACTTAACGAAAATTACTGCTAATGAAATTGAAGAAAATCTTGATATAAATTCGAATTTTCAGCTGAAAATAAAATTCGAATCAGGAGAAAAAAGCGTCATTTTAATTACGAAAAATCTGTGGATGAGCTCTTAACAGAGGAAGATAAATCATGAAAGGGTCGCCAATGCGAGTCCATTATACTATTGGATATAAATTAAGGCAATACTAGCAATCTTTGAGTTTGTATTTAATTTATGTTAAAAAATGTGGAGCAACCGGTTTCGACGCTTACATTTTCGTTACCTCATCATCAGGCTCAGTACATAGTCTTCCATAAATTACAAACTATTTTACAATTTTATAGAAAAAGCTTATATAGAGTCAAAAAAATAACAATAACACATACAATTTTCTGAAATTGGATAAATCGTCAATATTAAAAAACAAATTAATAAATTAAAACAAAATTAAAATAAAAAAAGAATGTGTGTGTACTTTGTACGCACGTAAGAAGTTATACTTCTATTATAATATAATCTAACTTCATGTTATGATTTAAACGAAATCAATATATCTACTTTAAACAGTTCTTTTGTATTGTATTTAAATATTAAACTAATTTTAGAAAGAACTAAAAGAATACCAAAAATTAAAAAAAAAAAAAGAAAAACATATGACTTTGTTGGATTTGAACGGGGGACCTCTCGATCCGTAGGCGAATGCTCTACCGATGAGCTACCACCGTTTTGTATACATACGATGATTTCTCGGACATAATTAGAATCACGTTGACAGATAGATTAATTAAAAATAAACAATTTCAATAATATTTATTACGAGGAAGACAGATCAACAGACACAAAAATTATAATAAATATATTTACTAAAAACACTAATAATATATTCTTTTCACGTACACCTTATTTGAGTTACATAAAGATGTAGCGACTAATACCATACTGTCGGTGTGCGCATGCGCCAGGGAATGTAAAAATTCACCCTCGTGCCTAAAGAAGTATAACTTCCAAAACAAAACCAATATATGTATATGTATTACAAAATTAATATAAATTGCAAATTAAACATACAACATAATAAAATACAAACATAGGAACTAATAAGTTGTATCACGAAGAATTCTATTAACACTCCCCGTCTCGATAGCTAGTGGTGAAGGAAGTCTTTCAAAATTAAAATTTATTAAAAATTATTTACGAAGCTCCATATCATAAGACAAACAAAACTAAAAAATTTAGCACTCATTTCAAGAGTCCTCACTTGCTGCTACTTTAGACTACACCAAGCTGACGAATTTACCAAAATTATAGTCAGAAGGACAAAATTGAAATTTTTGTAAATATAATTTAATGTTAATACATATTTCATTTAATTTAAATTATGTGTTATTTTTAAAATAAAAGTTTTAGTTCATTTTGTGCAGTTGTATTTAATAAAAACAAAAATCCAATTTCAACAATATTTAAGGGGCGGCATTTTGAAGACTTGCATCATATTGAAAAGATGTACCGCACGGCTCTGAGTTTAATTGTCCAATCAGCTGGAAGACACCCAACCATTTCTCACCTGCATCTCCAAAGGCAGCTTTTGGAAGCTACAGGTGTAACTGTTTCAGTTGAAACGATAAGAAGAGTTCGTACCAAGAAGTATACAGCAGAAGGCAGTTATGGGTTCCCGAGTTATCCAGGCAGCACAAGATTGATCTCCTAAATTGGTGTCTTCACCACCAAAACTGGAACATTGGGAATTGACAAAATGTGCTATTTTCAAAAAAAGTCAGGATTTGTGTAAAATCAGATGACCCATGAAATCGTGTACTTAGAGGTCGAGGAAGACAAGCAAGAACGAAAACTGTCAGATCTGTTCACAAATATACAAGGGGAAGTGTAATGTTCTGGAGAAGAATTGTGAGCCGTAAAAAAACTCCTTTAATTTTCATCCAATCAACTTTAACTGCTCACAGGTATGTTGATAATCTGCAGTCAGGCTCTGGAGAGGTGCAACAGGAGAAAATTTAATTGCATGATAATGGACCTCTACATACCATTAGAGTGACTACAGGCATCATTGAAGCAGAAGATATCCCTTGTTTGGAGTGGTCTGCTTGCTCACCCGAGCTTAATCCTATAGAGTATTTGTGGGGTATGATTAAAAGAAAAATTAGAGCTCGCCGGGATAATCCACAAAACACCGCACGGCTAGTACAAGCTACTCTTAAAGGATGGAGCAACCTACCACAACAAAATGTTGATAATTTGATTAGGAGCGTGCCCACGCAAACTGAAGCTTGCATAAGGACTAGATGTGATAACACTGACTACCACAAAATACAAAAAAATTAAAAAAACAACTTAAACATTATTCGTTTTACATTGAATTTTGTATGCTATTGACTTTAAAACAACTACATACTTTCAATTTGTTTGTTCTTTCTTTCTTTCTTTCTTTCTTTCTTTCTCCCCTTCCTTGTACCCTATCAGGGTGTCGGATTTGGGATCGCTATTTTAATTTACATTCACCCATCTGTTCCATTCTTTTCTGTTTTCCGCCATTTTTTTTAATTCCTCGAGTGATTTTCCTTTAACTTTTCCCGCCTCTACTATGTGCTGTATCCATTTTTTTCTTGGTCTGCCTCTCCGCCTTGGGACGGCTGCAGAAAAAAATAGTTTTGTTACATTAATTTCATTATTGACTTTTGACAGTTTTATTTTACACACTGAAAACCTCCTTCAGATATGTCATGTCACATCGCCATAATGTCAAATTTAAATCAGTTGGTCCGATGGTCCGACTTCCTCATAATATCAGTACGTGCACGGTGCCAATCTTGAAGCAAAGATGAAGACGCACATTTGATTTTCATAATATTTTAACCATATACCAGTCAATGTTAAAGACATATTGTCGCATTAGAGTAATATGGCTTAAAATTTGTTTTTCTTCTTCTTCTTCTTCTTCTTCTTCTTTTATATAGGCAGTACTGCCTGTTTTTCTTCAACGGTGCCTTTCATTCTGCCCCTAAGTTGTCATTCCATCTTTTCCTTGGGCGTCCTATACTTCTCCTGCCTAACGGTGACTTGTCCCTGGCTATTCTTACTATCCTTGATTCAGACATCCTGCTTATGTGCTCATTCCACTCTTCTTTTCTGTTCTTTACCCAGGTATTTATATTGTCTACTCCACATATGCGTCTGATTTCCTCACTTCTTACCCTATCCTGTAGTTCTTTTCCAGCAATCCTTCTTAAGATCTTCATTTCGATGGTTTCCAGATGTCTTCGTGTTTTGCTTGTATCTGGTCTTGTTTCGGCCGTGTAAGTCATAACTGGCCTAATAACTGACTTATATATTCGAGCCTTTGTTTCCAATCTTAGGTGTTTGTTTTTCCAAATTGTGTCGTTTAGGCACCCGGCCGTTCTACTGGCTTTAATTATTTGGTCTTTTACCTCTTCTTCGATATTGTTGTCGGCTGATAGATTAATTCCCAGATATTTGAAAGTCATTACTTGTTGTATAATTTGATTGTCTAACTCCAATTTGCATCTTATTATTAAAATTTGTTTTTAAAAGGTCATAATGTGACCAATGTCTGTGGCTAGTTTCAACTACAATGATCTAGAGTCTAGCCTTTGTCAAAACCTAGAACCTTTGTCAAAATTTCAACCCTTTTGTATTATTTTATAGTGGTTTACTTATTTCTAGGTTTAACCTGATGATGGTCTGCTAAGACCGAAAACGTTCGTTTGTCTGTGATGTAAAGTTTTGTCCAACTTGTTCAACAATATTTCTCATAAAGATCATATTGAAAAACTGAAAAATACGTGTTCCATAATTTTCAAAAATCTATTAAATGACACCAAACACGATCCACCTCTAGGGGTGGAGTGGGGGGTAACTTTGAAATCTGGGGGAAACCCCCAGTTTTTATTTCAGATTTGGATTCCTTACGTAAAAGTATACTCAACTTTTATTCGAGACATTTTTTTGAACTTTGGATAGATGGCGCTATAATCGGGAAAAACAATTTATGCTGATACCATATGTAAATTATAGAAACGGTCTAATATCTCGAGAAATACACTTTCCAATGAAAAATCAAAAAATACGTGTTTAATATTGTTCAAAAACCTATCGGATAACCGCAAACACGACCCCCACTCCACACTATGGAGGTGGGGTGGGGGTAACTCTAAAATCTTAAATAGGAACCCCGTTTTTTATTGCAGTTTTGGATTACTCATGAAAAAATAACTAACATTTATTCGAAACATTTTTTAGAATTGTTGATAGATGGCGCTAATAAATCGTCTTTTTCCAATTATAGCGCCATCTATAAACAATTCTAAAAAATGTTTCGAATAAATGTTGCTTAGTTTTTCAAAAAGAATCCAAATCTGTAATAAAAAATGGGGGTTGTTATTTAGGATTTTAAAGTTACCCCTCACCCCAGCACTAGGGGGTGGGGTGGAGGGTCATGTTTGGTGTTATTCGAGAGGTTTTTGCAAAATATTAAAAATGTGTTTTTTCGTTTTTCATTTGAAAGTATATTTCTCGAGATATTAGACCGTTTGTATAATTTACCTATGGTATCACGATAAATCGTTTCTTTTTTCGATTATAGCGCCATTTATTGATGGCGCTAAATTTTAAGATTTTTAAAAATAATTGAACACAAATTTTTAAATTTTTTTTTAAAGTCAAAAGGCAGATATCGATCACTGAATTTAATTAAATCTTGCCCAAGTATACTTTCGCTCACAAGAGCATCCTCAGGGGCATCTGAAATAAGTAAAGAAAACGCCATTGTAGAAGAGGAAAAAAGTTACAGACTTCGACAAAAAATCGAAGGTGATATGATAAAAAGTACAAAAACGTTTCTAGACTTACTTCGTCAATAAAAAGAAGGTATCCTCGAATGTCATTTTATTAATAAATAATTTTGGTGGCAAACTTAAATTAACATCTACTAACTAAACACTGAACAAGGGACAAAACAGATAAATTAAATTGCCAGTAGGTTCTACATTTTACAATATGGAGGCAGAATGAAGAATGAAGTATTACTTTTTCTTGACGTAAATGATCAAGTGATGGCTGACAGATGACAACTTGGTGAAACTATGACTGTGTAATATGTACAGTCACTACACATTTGAGCTGTACATTCAAAAAACTGTAAACGATCAAAGGCCTCAAGCAAGACAAAACAGTATCAGTAGCAAACGGTGAAATGAGAGGTTATTAGAATGTTTTGTTAAATTATTTATTTGTAGTTAAAAGTGAAAGCCAGTTACCACATTCAAACTTGTCAGAAGTGGGCTAAGATGTTGGTTGGCGACAATGTTTCTGGACATAGAGATTGGATGTGGCACTGGTTGAAATATGAAGAGTAGTGGGTTACATACTCTGTAGTACTAATTAAGTGTCAGCTGTTGAAAAAATTGAAATTGACTTATTGAAATGGACTGAGTAAAATTTGAGATTTAGAAAAATTTAATGAAATATGAAATATTATACCACTGTTGAGTCAAACTTGAAGTCAATGATCGGAATACAAGATTGAAGTGTCAAGCATAATCCAAGATCAAATGAAAACAGCGAGGGCCATCTAAATATATGATGTCAATGAAATTTTAAAATTCCAAAAAAGAGTATATATTATTATAAGTTTTAATTAAGTCCAGCTGTGAAACAATTGACCTGAAATGAGCTTGGCTAACATGTAATGTGTTATGGATGATACAAATTTAAAGAAATGTAAAACTATTAATGAATATAGACTCAGTGCTGGAAAACCTATACAGCCGAGCTGGGACTCCTGCGAGGTGATGCTGTAACAAAGTTTTTGAAAATTGGTTTAAATTTAGTGCAATTTAAATTAAATTTTTAAGTTTTTTTATCAGATGTTTAATTCGCGAAATATTCGACCGTTCCGCTACTTTTGGGACACGCTGTATATACCAGCTACAAAAAGAAGTCTTTTTTATTTTTACAGTATTTTTGCTATGGTATACAGCCAATTAGAGGGATTTCATAAAAGAAAAACGAAATAGAAATAAATAACTTGCAAACCTAACGGATAATCATCTGACCTTTGCAATTGTTTTAAATATTAAAGTTACCGAGGTCGATCTAAACTAAAATAGAATAAAGTCAACCCTCCGGTCTCCTCGATGCCCTTGAAAAAAGAAACATTTGCCAAAGACTCCATGGGTCACCCCACCCCTCCCCTCGAATGACGATATTGTGACGCAAGACGCGCCCCGACGCAACAACCTGCCCTTGAACGGACGACGGTCGGTCGGTCGGTCGATTCGTATGCCCCCCGTGCCCGTGCCCGTGCCCGTGTGCTTTATTATGACATTGGCCATCAATTCCAATTCGATTCGTATTTGTACTCCCACAAATTATCGTCGTTAATCACTGATACAAATCCCGAATATATGGACTCAAGTTCGTAGGTAATAATTAATTTATTTGGCCTATTTTTAGTTTTTCAGTGCAGAACAGTGATGTTTTAAAAGATTTTTTCTACAACCATGTTAAAAATGCAATTTTTAGCACTCCATACGTGCGTTAAAAATGCTACTTTAAGGCACTAGTGCATTAAAATATTTTTAAGGCACTGCAGTTCGTATTGACCGTATAGACAATTATGATGTAATGTCAAAAAAAAATATATAAAAATGGAACGTCAGTCACGTTCAAGTAAAAATTTTTGTAGATATTGTTCTGTAATTACGTTTGTAGAAAAAATATTGTATGATATGCGTGTTAAAAAGTACATTTTTAAGGCACTCGTGTGAATTGCGTGCCTTAAACGTGTACTTTTAACACTTATATCATAAATAACTATTAAAGCAAAGTGTCGTAGGAAGCGGATTTAACTAAAATTAAAATCAACAATTATTCTTTAGCCCAAGTAATGAAGCTTAAAATAGGACAAAACCTTGCAATTTTTACAGAATGGATCGATTTACTTGAAAATTTGAGAATAAGTAGTGGATAGATAGCTTAAGGATCAAAATCTATATCATGCCAAAAAGCGCTTTTACCGTGGGGGTGGTTGCCACTCCACCTCGGGGGTGGAAATTTTTATTATATTTTGACCGCAAGAGTTGGTAAAAATATTCATTATAAGCAAAAAACCTTCTATTAATTTTTTTGATAAAATTAATATGTAGCTTTCGGTTTATTCGCTATCGAAAGTGTTAGTTTTATATCGAAAAAATCAATGTTTTTAATCAGTTTTCTGCTAATAACTCAAACAGTTTTCGTTTTATCATAACGACTTTACTCAACAAAAATGTACCTATTGAAAAAATAAACAAAAGCGTTTTTCATTTTCTTTAAGACCAATAGTATCTAATCGAGCTATACTTTATTATATGTTGGCTCTTCTTCGTCAAATGCTAAATATTGTAGTTTCAAAGCCAAAGGACAGAAAAACTATGCATTTTTCGAGGATAACTTGTTAAAACTAGTTTAAGGTATTTAAAAATATGTATCTCCAGAAATAAAAAAAATCTCAAGCTAAAAAAACTAAGTGACTTATAATGAAAAGAATGTCGGTCCCTATTTTTTTCAGCAAAAAAGTGGTGATAAACAACCCCCTAATCACCACCCTAATTAAAATTTGCCATTGACCTGATTTGGTTTTCTTGATTTATGTATTGTTAATAGGTTCTAGAAGTTTGATTGGCTTAGAATGATTAGTTTAAAAAAATGGAGTTAAAAGCGAATAATGAGTTTTTGTAGTTTGGTAAAAAATGCCTTTTTCTTCAGAATAGAAAGATTAGCATCAGAGATACGAAATAGCTATTTGTATAACAAATGAGGAAAGTGCTACTTTTCCTCCCGAGAATGAAGTTTACTGCTCGACGAGTAGCGGAGGGCCGTACATAATCATTCGAGGGAGGAAAAGGCACTTTACTCCCATGTTATACATATGATTTTTCCACCTTCCTCAAATATCAAGTAATTTTTTCATTTTTAAATAATTTATTTATGTAACTGACAAAATTTATTAGAGCACTAAAACTAACAAGTTGGTACAGTATAACGTCAACTGTCAAATATAAGTCAAATTATTAATATAAACATTGTTAATCAAAATAACAATTTACTGTTTTTACCATTCTGCAAAATACATATAAACAAACGTTAAAATGTATAGATACTTAAGTAATAGATAATAGAATATTGTATAGGGCGTCAATAAGTTATTTCATCAATGACATACCATGACGTCCTCCCTAGGGAGGAAAAGTACGACTTTGCTCCCTACAATCAGGTCAGGAAAAGTATACTTTCGGTAGAGGTAGGTGGAAAAAATATTTCAATATGAAATTGTAGCTTATTTAATTCCCAAGAAACTGGTTTGCAAAAAATTTTTTTACGGCAAAAATTGAGTGAGCTATTGACAATTAAATCTTGTAATATCATGCAAAAACCACTTTTACCAACCCTTTCAATGCCACCTCTTTTTGTGACTGAGAATTTTAAAAGGATATAATATTAATAGCCTTATAGATGTTGTAAAAACCTACAAAACTCTTTTTTAAGGAACTTTATAAGATAAAAAATAAAAAAGTTACGGTTAAAAAATCAATATATTTTTTTGAAAAAAAAAGGAGAAATCTAATTGGAAGCATAATAATGTAAGTTAG